>NC_139321.1:207500-242500 GCF_056507025.1 Lutjanus erythropterus | reverse complement strand
CGCACATATTATCATTTTATGAAAATGAACAGAGAAGTGGACTCACTGATGTCCACCAGCAGCTCTGAGGGAAAATGTCTTCTCTGCAACTTGTCTTTAGTCTCTCAGGAACTCAGTGGTTGTTTTTTATCTGCATCATGGTCCACAGATCAATGCAACATCATGACATCATGACTGTAAACTTTACAAACCGAGTCTCTAAATCACCACAAACCACAAAACTAACAGTGATGGAAGCAGAGAGGAGGGATAGAAACGGAGCGCAGCTGACGCGCCGTCAGACGCTTCACCAGAGCGCACCGCGGGGCTGACGCGCCGTCACACGCTTCACCAGAGCGCACCGCGGGGTTGACGCGCCGTCAGACGCTTCACCAGAGCGCACCGCGGGGTTGACGCGCCGTCACACGCTTCACCAGAGCGCATCGCGGGGCTGACGCGCCGTCACACGCTTCACCAGAGCGCATCGCGGGGCTGACGCGCCGTCACACGCTTCACCAGAGCGCATCGCGGGGCTGACGCGCCGTCACACGCTTCACCAGAGCGCATCGCGGGGCTGACGCGCCGTCACACGCTTCACCAGAGCGCATCGCGGGGTTGACGCGCCGTCACACGCTTCACCAGAGCGCATCGCGGGGCTGACGCGCCGTCACACGCTTCACCAGAGCGCACCGCGGGGCTGACGCGCCGTCAGACGCTTCACCAGAGCGCACCGCGGGGCTGACGCGCCGTCAGCAGCCCGACAGAAGAGACGAGGAGAGATAATTGAAGTATAGGGTTAGCTTCGTGTCGACAGCGTTCATCATGACGTGAAGACAGGAGGAGTTTGAGACGTCCTCACTGTCTCATTGTTTTATTATTTTATTACTGTGAATAACAAACAATAGAGTAATAGTAAATAAAATAGTTTGTTTTATTTTCCTAAAAACACCCCTCAGCTGTTCTAAAATCGCTGTAAACCTTGGCGCCCTCCAGGGGCTTTAATGACTTCCTGTTGACATTTTAAATTTAAACACCTATGGGACCCGCCCAGCATCGTGCTGAAGAGAATTATGGGGGTTTGTTTGTCCTTCTGACTCCACCTCTCTGTCTTCCCTTCCCTGTGACCCCTCCCCTCCCTCATGTGGCCCCACCCCTGCAGGAGTTTGTGGAGAGCAGCCGGCGGTTGGAGCGGGCGGTGGAGCGTGGGCGGAGCCGGGTGAAGGAGGTGGTGTCGGAGGGGGCGGAGATGAAGCCCATGGTGAGTGACTGTAGCGGCGGTGAAGGGGGCGTGGCCAGGCGGAAAAGCACATCGGACGAGGCGGGGACAGGGCTGGACGCAGGTGGGGGGGAGTGGGAGGAGCTTCAGGAGTTCCAGGTGTACTACCTGCTGGTGGGGGTGCTGGTGGACTGGGTGCTGACGGAGCAGAGCGGTTTTGTCCTCTGTCTCAGCGAGGACGTCGTCCTCTTCCTCTGTGTCTACCTGCCCACTTCCACCCTCTTCCTGTTTGTCAGCCTGCTGCACGCGCCAAGCCCCGCCCCCTGCAGCACCTGCACCAAATCAGCCACTGTCACCGCTGCCTGCTAACACACGTGCTAATGGATGCATGCTAACAGACGCTTGTCCTGAGCATGCTAACCTGCCTCATCATCATCTCACCATCATCTTCATCACCAGCCTCTTCATTGACTTTCTGTTTATTTTTAATTTTATTTATTTATTTTTTACTTTTGTATTTTTGAATTTGAAACATTTTGTAATGAATTTATAAATGTTGCTGCAGCTCTTTGTTTGTTTGTTTGTGTTTTTGGCCTTATATATATTTATTTATTTGTCTGTTTGTTTATTTTCTCACCGTGGTGCCTTCAGGACTCAGCAGATAAAGAACTCAGTGATGATGATGATGATGATGAAGCTTTCTGCTCCTCTTCTGTTTACATGAACATGTTTGTGATCCAGCTTCAGACTCGAGATATTTAATGTTCAAACTGATAAACTTTATTGTTTTGTCGTTCTGTTGGGACAGTTTACTGTGATACATCAGCTGTTCTTTCAGCGTTTTGGACCAGAGGAACAATAAAGTTTTATCGGTTTGAACATTAAATATCTCGTCTTTGTTCTGGGCTCAACTGAATATGGGTGGAAAAGTGTTTTTTAAATATCCGAAAATGGTGAAAAATTAGTTCTTTCACAATTTTGTCAGTTGAAAAATAGTCTGAAAACGATTTTCAGATCACTGGATTCTGTTTTTCTTTTATTCTCCACAACATCCCGACTCTTTTGTTTGTAATTAAATGTCTCAGGTGTTTGACAGCAGTTTGACAGTTGGAACAAAAAAAAAAAGTTTGTTTGAAGTTGCTTGTTAGAAAAAGTGTCTGCTGGGTCCTCGCTTCCACTGGAACCTGCTCTGCTTCCTGTAAAGCTGGTCAGACACTGTACAGTTTTATTTTTTGGTAAATCATCTGCGATGTGAAGCCAAATCTCACGTCGGTCTGATCGGTCACATGGAAAATAAAACAGCCCATCAACCTGCAGATCATTCGAACTGTTGACAATTGTCAATAAAGATTTGTTTGAAAGCTCAGAGGCAGCTAGAAGTTTATTTGTTAGCGATAATGCTAACAAGTCAGAACCGTGCTGCCCGGTTCGTCTGTCCAAACTTTAAAACGTGGACAGTCCGACTCGAACTTCTAGCAGAGAGACCTGCAGATAAGCTAGCGATGTTTTTACCGTCCGTATTTGTGTCGTGTCTCCGTGGCAACAGGCTCTCTGTTTGGTGCAGACGCAGTTCAGACTTGAGACCTCAGAAGTTTCATAGTTTACTGCATTCTGGTGAATTTTAAAGAATAAAAATAACAAAATAATGTATTTTTTGGCCACCAGATGCTGCAGACGACCTGAAACTGACAGCACTCCACTTTTAAATTTAATTACAATAACACTGAACATTTATGTCTTTTTAAGAGTTTACATGTTCAGAAAATATTTGTCCCTTTCCTTTAAATCTTTCCATGAGAAATGGGACCTTTTTTCTGGATGTTTGATATTTGCAGCAGCATTTCTCTGCTGAGGAGGACGAGGTGTGAGCGTTAATGTCTTCAGGAGACGTGGCAGCTGTCTGCAGCTGTTTGCAGCTGTTTGCAGCGTCACGTTAATGAGACAACGTTATTGCAGCTGGAAACAGCTGTAGGACTTTATAAACTCTGTACAGCAGTGGTTCCAAACCTCATGAAATAAAATAAGTCAGATATTTACTGAGCCAGATTGTATAGGAAGTTAATGATTAGTCACTAAGATTGATTGGTAATAATTAATCAGTAGTCTAGAAATTACTTTAATTGCACTTAAACTTAAAAAAGAAAAAAACAAGAAAATGAAATATTATTAAATATGAATGATTAATCAATTAATCAATTGTTAGGATTTTCAACTACGAGTTAAGGAGAATGTACAAAATTCTCAGCCGGTGACACGTTTAGAAACATGAAACGTTTTGGTTGATAAAAGCACAGAAGACGTGAAATCATCTTTTAAAAAAATATAAATATGTTATTAACACAGCTGGAACAGACTGGAACAGACTGGGAACAGATTGGAACAGACTGGGAACAGACCGGAACAGACTGGAACAGACTGGGAACAGACCGGAACAGACCGGAACAGACTGGGAACAGACTGGGAACAGATTGGAACAGACTGGGAACAGACCGGAACAGACTGGAACAGACTGGGAACAGACCGGAACAGACCGGAACAGACTGGGAACAGACCGGAACAGACTGGGAACAGATTGGAACAGACCGGAACAGACTGGGAACAGACCGGAACAGACTGGGAACAGACTGGGAACAGATTGGAACAGACTGGGAACAGACCGGAACAGACTGGAACAGACTGGGAACAGACCGGAACAGACTGGGAACAGACCGGAACAGACTGGGAACAGACTGGGAACAGACCGGAACAGACTGGGAACAGACCGGAACAGACTGGGAACAGACCGGAACAGACTGGGAACAGACTGGAACAGACCGGAACAGACTGGGAACAGACTGGAACAGACTGGGAACAGACTGGAACAGACTGGGAACAGATTGGAACAGACCGGAACAGACTGGGAACAGACTGGAACAGACCGGAACAGACTGGAACAGACTGGGAACAGACTGGAACAGACCGGAACAGACTGGAACAGACTGGGAACAGACCGGAACAGACCGGAACAGACTGGGAACAGACCGGAACAGACTGGGAACAGATTGGAACAGACCGGAACAGACTGGGAACAGATTGGAACAGACCGGAACAGACTGGGAACAGACTGGAACAGACCGGAACAGACTGGAACAGACTGGGAACAGACCGGAACAGACCGGAACAGACTGGGAACAGACCGGAACAGACTGGGAACAGATTGGAACAGACCGGAACAGACTGGGAACAGATTGGAACAGACCGGAACAGACTGGGAACAGACTGGAACAGACCGGAACAGACTGGAACAGACTGGGAACAGACCGGAACAGACCGGAACAGACTGGGAACAGACCGGAACAGACTGGGAACAGATTGGAACAGACCGGAACAGACTGGGAACAGACCGGAACAGACTGGGAACAGACTGGAACAGACCGGAACAGACTGGGAACAGACTGGAACAGACTGGAACAGACCGGAACAGACTGGGAACAGACTGGGAACAGACTGGGAACAGACTGGAACAGACTGGAAGCAGCTGGAACAGACTGGAAGCAGCTGGAACAGACTGGAACAGACTGGAAGCAGCTGGAACAGACTGGAACAGACTGGAACAGACTGGAACAGACTGGAACAGACTGGAAGCAGCTGGAACAGACTGGGAACAGACTGGAACAGACTGGAAGCAGCTGGAACAGACTGGAACAGACTGGAAGCAGCTGGAACAGACCGGAACAGACTGGGAACAGACTGGGAACAGACTGGGAACAGACTGGGAACAGACTGGAAGCAGCTGGAACAGACTGGAAGCAGCTGGAACAGACTGGAACAGACTGGAACAGACTGGAAGCAGCTGGAACAGACTGGAACAGACTGGAAGCAGCTGGAACAGACTGGAACAGACTGGAAGCAGCTGGAACAGACTGGAAAGAGTTTGACTCTGACTTTGGAAAGATAAACAAACCCTGAAATTGAGATTTTAGTTGACATGTAAATCTGATTTTGAGGACCTCAGAAGTCTTGCAGACCCTCTGTGATCTCTGACGCGGCCCTCAGGAGGCCCTGACCCCAGGTTGGGAACCGATGCTGTACAGAAACAGGTTGTGAAAATTAAAAAGTAAAAAGGTGTGAAAGTTTCTGAACAGGAGGAAACCAGCAGAGGGAAATAAAAATCAGGGGTTCAGGCAAATCGACTCACCAACATTTAACACGTTAAAAATTCGGCAGCTCGGGAGCAGCTGATTGGTCCTCGCTCCCTCCTGCACGCTGCACGCCGTGTCGTACAGGATGACCAGATTTATTGATCTGAAACGTTTGGAGCGACTGTGATTTTAGAGACGATGTGAAAGAAATAAAATACTTTATATTTCACCACCTGACTTCCCATGATCCTCCACTCTCACCTCCATCCTGTGTCTTTGTGTGTGTGTGTGTGTCTTTGTGTGTGTGTGTGTGTCTTTGTGTGTGTGTGTGTGTGTGTGTGTGTGTGTGTGTGTGTGTTTGATGAAGAACGTTTTAACTCCATGTTTCCTGTTTCAGGCTCCGGGGACGAGTTCAGCTTGACCAAAATCAGCCAATGGGACTTCTTAAAAAAAGAGACATTCCAAATGTTTATTTTTACCAACGTGTAACATGTTTACTATGGTTTCACTCCAGGGAAAACGATATTTTAATAAGAAACTGTAAAAACGTAACAATGTAATGAAGCACTTTATATTGAAGCGCTGCAGATTTTAAACCGGCTGATGCATTTTTTCGTAGTGATGTCCTTTTTTATAAAACGACGTGTCACTGAACTCATCGTCTGCGCTCACACTTCAGTTCTGACCCCGTTTCCTCACCCGTCACCTGGATTCCATGTTGGGTCAGGAGCGCTGTGATGTCATCAGGGAGTGGAGTCTGCGGACAGGTGAAACGGCAGCCATACAACTCCGTGTCTGATTGGTTGAAGGGCGGGGTCAAAGGTCAGACAGGCTGACGGGACACACTGCGAGCACATGGATCGATCAATATATCTGATTGATTATCCATCAGACTTCATTTGAGAGCGACCGGATTTAGTTTGACTCATTCGGTCACTAACCCACACAGAACCGTGGTTCTGCTCTGTTCTCCCTGGAACAAGCTGCCTTTGATTTTTATGAATTATACAAAAAAATCACAACTTTCTTTTCTAATTTTCTTTTTGTCCTGGAATTTCACTGCAAAAAAAGTTTTGCAACATGTATCACTTTTTTAAGAAAAGTGGCTGTGAAATCAGAAATTTCAGGCTTCAATAATCTCAAAAAAGACCCGCGAAGTCCTGGAGGGACTGGGAACTGGTTCCATTCCAGTTTGCTCACTTACCCCTAATTTACACCAGGTGCAGCTGCGCTGCGGCTGCGGCTGCGGCTGCGGCTGCGCTGCGGCACTCGGGACACAGAGATACGCTTCCATTCGAGTCAGTGCTGTAATTTACACCAGGTGCGGCGCGGCGCTCTGCAGAGAATACGCAGCAAGTCTATTTTTGATGGATGGCGCGTCAGTTGGCACAGAGCAGGTCGAATGGGTAGGAAGTCAGGCACAGAAAACGGGAGAATCTGGTTGATTTTCAAAATAAAAGACCCTACGCAGACTCTCGATCATGAAGACAGACAATAAACAGTTTAACTACGTGGCCTGTTTGTCCATGATAGAAGCACAAAGACAAAGGAAAGAGGACTTCATCAACAAAATCAGATGAGGGTTTGGTTGCCATGTGAGATCAGTAGTTAGTGTTGGTTGTTTAAAGAACTTAATTTAACCCAAACCGTGATTTTTTTTAACCTGAAATGTTTCTCAGGAAGCTTTATTTTGAAAGTCTAACAGGATGTTGAATATTGATTATTGATAACTTGAGGGAGAATGAGAGTGACGGTGGATAAAACATCACTTTGAAATCTGTAGCCTGAATCTTGTGACTGTTTCATGAACTGTATTGTTCTGATTGGATGCACCCTTGGACGTTACTTAGCAACCAATTTGTACACTACTTAGGTCTTCACTCGCTGAAACTTCTTTTCCGTTTGATTGGTGTAGTAGTTACCATGGTGACGGTCGTTCTCACAGACGTCCTGGTGTGAAAATCAAGCCTGGTTCTGTAGCTTCAGTGTTCATGAAATCAGTGAGAGTTGAGGTGGAGCAGCTGGAGGACGTCACAAAATATCTTCTCCATAAAATCAGTTACACCAAAATAAAGTTAAATAAAATTCTAAAGTTGTGCAAACACTGCGGTCCACACACTTTCTTCTCCCTCCACAATCTGCTGCGTCATAAGCAATTTCATTGGACATAAATTTAGCAACGAGTGTTGAGTCGTCGACAGTCGATAGTTGTTCCTGTTAAGAACATCTGTAAAACCAGTTTTCTGTCAGTGCCGGGTTCGATCGTGGACTAAAGTCGACATATAGATCAATAAAAACACTTAAACATCGACTTCGACTTGATGGGAACTTTCAAAAATAAAGCAGTCGTCATAGAAACCGAATCTGTTGTCAAACAGGAATCTGATTGGCTGTTGACAGCTGATGAAGTCCTGTTAAATGTCGCAGTGACATGTTGCTCGCAGTGCAACGCCCATTTCAGCCTCCATGTTGGACGTGTCATCATGTGGGTGGAGCTCTCCACAAACCGCTATGACCTGCAGGGTGAAGGTCATGTGAGGGTCATGTGAGGGTCAGGTGTCCAGTACTTCAGTGTATGAACTACAGACATTCCCATCAGCCTCATCTGCACTTTGCGTTCACTGATCATTAGCTAACGGTAGCATGCTAACACGCCAAATTAGAGATGGAGAAAAACTTGATACCTACTAAACATGTTAGCATTGTGACTGTGAGTGTGTTAACATGTTGACGTTAGCATTTAGCTCAGTTCAGCCTCACAGAGCTGCTGTAGATGGGTTGGGGGTGGAGCTAGCTGCCGCCGCAGTTTGTAGTTTGTTTATCTCGTCATTCATCATTTTATCATTTTATCATTTTACAGCTCAAATCACAGACAGAACAAAACAGCTAGCCTGTTGCTAACCTCTCTCAGTCAGTCACATGACTATAACAGCGTGCAGGTCGTAGCGGTCTGTCGAGTCTTCTCTAGACAGCGTTCGCGTCCCGTCAGCTGACCTGTGATGAAGACGATTCATAATTTGACGGTCAGATTGTCGTCCCGTCCTGAAGTCCCGGATCTCCTCCTCAAACCTCCACATCCAGTCACAGTGCTGTCTCATTAAAACACCAGAGAAGAAGAAGGTGGGAGATGCGTGGACAGAACTTCCTGTGGAGGTGACAGTCAGCAATAAAACAAACTGCTTCATGTGACCACATCAACAACATCAACAACAACAAAACAACAACAACAACAAAACAACAACAACAAAACAACAACAACAAAACAACAACAACAACAACAACAACAAGTCTTCCTGCTTCTGTTCCTTCAACATGTTTAAACTTTGATCTCATGTCCAACTATTGAAAAACGAGTCAGCTGGTTGGGCTCGTCTCACCTGTGATCAGTGTGTGTGACCAGTTACACGACCTGAGGAACAACAGGAAGTTGACCTCAAATGTTTGGACACTGGCAGAACAGTAACAGACAGCGACTCCCGGTTCTTCGTCTTGTTGTCCTGCAGGTTGAGTTGTGACTCAGGCTGAATCCAAACATCCAGACTGTCAGTCTGATCCATTAACATATAAAAAGATGGCCGCCACGCCTCCTCTTCCTGCCGCTACCCAACAATGAGTCCAAAATATCTCCGCCATCTTGTTCTGACTCTGTCTGTCTGAGTGTTGGGGGTGGAGCCATGGTGTCGAGGCCCTGCCCACCCCGAGCTCAGCTGTCAATCATGGAGTGAAACCTCCTTTTATATCATTAGATAACTGATTAAAACCAAAGTGATGAGAAAAATGAACACTTGAACAAACATTAGCAGGACGACAGCAGTCGATCGATCGGTTGTTTGATCTGTAAAAAATGTCAGACGATTACTTCAACCATTAATCGATTATCAAAGTAGTTTAACTAATTAGAATGAAGTGATTTTTTTACCACTTGTCCCGGCGTGTTCTGCATAAACACTACAGTATCTGTGATGCTTAGCTGCTGTTGCTACAGAGGACAGATGAGTTAACAGATGTGATGCATGTAGGAGGCCAATCACTGATAGAATCATAGTATTGATCGGTTCATCAGAGTATTGATCAGTTGAGTCTGGACGTTTGTTTTCAGCCTCAGACTGATGGACAGTTTCATCTGTTCAGATGTGGAGCTGCTGACGTGTTTCTGATCTGACAACAGGATGATGAGGATGACGATGATGAAGTCTGACATTTCTCGGGCGCAGCTGATGTTTGTGAGGGTTTTCAGGCTGCGACTGTTCCCATCATGCACCTCCTTCACCTGTTAACATGGACGCTCAGAGTTTCAGAGGATCACAGAAAGTCTGACGTCACGCTGAGATTCTCTCTGAAACATTTGGAGCATGTTTGTTTTTGTTTGTTTGTTTGTTTATCAGCAGTGAGACACAGGACGCTACGCTCCGAGCATGTTAACTAATTGCACTAAAGATGGAGTTCATTAACACTGACGTCAGTTTAAAGTAGCTGTAAAGTATCTTAGATGATGTTTGTAGGTCCGATATTAACACACACACACACACACACACACACACACACACACACACACACACACACAAACGTCCCGATAAGGAAACAACTTTCAGAGCAATCAATATTTAAATCCTGCTTCTCAGACACGTTCAGTTTGGGTCATGTGACCGCTGTCACCGGGAAGATTCACCTGCAGGAGCTGAAGAGTTTCATTCCAACATCAGATAAACACGACTGAAGTGATTATTGGTGGAAAATGATGATTATTTTCTCACAGACCTTCAATCAGCAGAGATCGTTTACTGTGTTATCAATCTCTGAACTAATCAGCTGTTGTCTGTTGACAGCAAGTTATCCGCCAGTGTTTCAGGACGTCTGCTGTAACCAGTCTGATATCTGGACGACGTCATTTTCAGGCCTCCTTCTCCGGACGCTGGTCATTGTTTACAGTCTGAGGAGTTTAGAGACGTCGACAACAGAATTGACCCTGTGCTAAGCCCCGCCCTCCTCAGTTACTGTTGCTAAGCCTGCCAAACTTTCCATTCTCACACTGCATCTATGTAGTTCAGTGATAACGGCGGCAGATTTAACTTGTAAACTGAGAGTAACTGTTGAAACATGAGGTCTGTGATTCTTTAGAGAAGTTAAACAACAGCAGATTCTCATTTCCAGCTGACGACGGTGGACTTTGTCACTAAAATAAAGACTCACAAGCAGATTTCATAAGTGTAGCTGCTGATGTAAGCTAATGCTAATGCTAATGCTAACTCCTTGAGTCAGCTGAGAGTCTCCAGCTGATGTTTTAATGTTTCCATCTGACACGTTTTAAAACAAGAACCCTGTGAAAGTGTTTATGTAAAGTTAGCTAACAGCTGTGTACATGATATAACATTAATGCTAACAGACTGAGGCTAAAGCTAGCTTACATCTCAGCTAACATTGGTCAGATGGTGAAATACAGCAGGTATATGTACATGATAGATGACAGAAATACACTCATTAACCTTGAGACGGGTCACCCAGCCAGACCAGCTGGACCACGATCACCACAGGAAGAGAGCCGGGATAAGAGCTAAGCTAACCAGGTTTAGACCGGAGACAGCGAGCCAGAGAGAGACGCATCTTTGATTCTTCATCAGCCCACATCCTCCTCCTCAAACCCCCACAGAACAAATGATGCAGTGGATCTAACAAGTAAAGTTACTGCAGCTGGTAAGCTAACGTTAGTTAGCCAGACATGCTAATGTTTGCAGTTTATGTTAGAGCAGATGAAGAGTTTAATTCATTCACCACACGTGTGCTCTTCTGCTTCACAACAAAAAGACGTTGCTCTCCAGACTCATGAATTGTTCTTCTCCTGTTCAACATGGAGACAAATGGAAAGCTTGACAGGCCTGCAGCTCCCTAGTTACCGTTGCTAAGCTATGATTGGACAGGTGCTTTTTGGTGGCGGGGCTTAGAAAAAGGTCAGTTCTCCCAAAAAATCTCTGACAATGATCCTGATCATGTTCTAATAAGTTTCCTGAAAATAAAGGTATAATCTGGTCCTAACTGTTGAAGAGGGCGGAGTCTTTTGAAAAAAGTTCCATTTATGCTAAAAGTATTAAAGCTGCTGCAGCAGCGTTGGACACGCCCTCATCCTTCCCACCTGCTGGGTTTATCACAACCTCACATGAAGTCAACTTCAGGCTCTGATCAAACGTGATGTTTGGGGCAGATTTGACCATTTAGCCTCAAGTTACAACAACTGAAAGTTCGACTCCACGCCGTGGACACACCATTACACCTAAACTCACAAAATTCACAACATATCATCCTCAAAGTCTTAAGCGGATGTTCTGTGGATCAGGTGACCTGGGTCAGAGCAGCGCATCATGGTATAAAACATGTTTCCTGTAACCAGCAGGTACAACAACTTCCTGTTTCATGGAGAAACAGTTTGACTTCAACAAAACCCCTAAAGCTTTGTGATTCTCTCAGAGGGAAGAGTTCACTAAAATACAACACAAACCTAAACATGCACAGTAAATTCAAAATGGCTGACTTCCTGTTGGGCGAAGACAACAGCGTCTCGACTTACTACGTTTACCAACCGACTGTTGTATGTCTACATTAATATTAAACATGGAGGCTTTGATTTGGAAAAATGTTAGGAGGCGCAGTTGAGCTCGAGAAAGTTATTTCACAGTTTTTCACCACTTGAGACAAAACTTCATAACTTTGAGTTTTAAAGATGGAAACTAATAATAATCGTTTGGTTACTGATTAATGTTCAATTAATGTTTAACTATTGTTTAATTCACGTATTATTTATGACTTTTTCCTTCATGAGCATTGAATCTTGTGCTCATGTGTTGACACTTTTTATATTTTTGAACATTCAGTTGCTCCGACTCAAACACTCTCTGGGATACAAGGAAAATTAATTTGTAATCAATAATCAATAACAAGAGTATCAATGAGTCACTCTCTGTGTTCCCTACAATAACGACACTGTTTCTGTCCAGGAAACTACAATAAATCAGACCCACAAAAATGTTACCAGAACCACTTCAACAAATAATCGCATGTCAAAAATGTAATTTTCTGTCGATTGACCAATCGGTTAATCAATAAGTGTTGACAACTAACTCATGAGATTCGCTAAATCACCTTGAAACATTAAAACTGATCAGTCTGTTACTAGGAAACATCTGTCCAATCAGAAACAGGAAGTCACTGTAGCATCACAAGCTAGCAGAAAACTGTCTATTCACACAGTTTATAATGAGAGGGAAACATCCGATGATGCTAAGCTAACTGATATAGTCGGACATCATTAGAATCTTGTTGATGTGTTGTTTTAGTGACGGTCATCTTCAGACTGAATCTTTATGAAGTTTCAGGTCACAGATGTTGATCACACTCCATTTAGCAGCTGGCATGCTAATGTTAGCTCTGTCAGTTGGTTCAGTTAGCAACAAAACAGTTACAGCTGCAGCTAATCTTCACGTAACAACCTGCCTGTGAGCTGCTACCAGTTTGAATGTAATGATGATAAAAGTAAACTTGGTAAACACTGATGTTAGCATGAGGCTAACGTAGCACAGGTTTAGGTTTGAACAGCTGCAGTAAAAGACTGAACTTTTTTATCTAAGAACGTTCTTCAGGTTCTACCGTTAAACATATTATTGTGTTTCATCTTTGACATCAAGAGAACAGACTTATAAAACAGACATGTTCCTTAATTGGCTCTTTAACGCCTCAGAAAACACACTTCGTTCAAACTCGACAGAAAAACTCTGTTAGTCTGTTCACTCTTCAAACAATCACCACTGAAAACGGACTCTGCAGGATGTTTTCCTCTCGTTCATCACTCAGCTCAGGTCACTCGTGGTCGGCTGAGTGGGCGTGTCCTGCGCCGCTGGATGAGAGCGCGGTGCAGAGCAGAGGCCGTCGCTCTGCAGATTGTTACATCAGCAAAATAAAATGACAAATATCGCCATAAAAATCGGCCAAAAAAAGCAATCGGCCCATCGTCGATAGACAAACCTCATTTTATGGACATAATCGATTTATCGATGTAGTTGAGTCTGAATTTTGAAAACTGATGAGAAAATATCAATTATATTATTAATTATACAGAATATTAAATTCAATCTTCAGACTGTTGTAATGAAACTTTTCAGTTCTCCTGTCACCTGTTTCATTCACCAACCAACCAATCAGCACACAGAGAAGCACTACCTGTTGAAGGCAGAGGCTCAACAGGTGAGCCATGGGTTAGGGACGCTCCAATCAGGATGTTTATACTGATCATTGATCCGATACTAATCAGTGATCGATCGATTAAATATTTTAATATCTCACCTGGCAAACAATGTGACATCATCACTGAAATTTCTGTCGACGGTTCAACTGGATGAGACTCAAACCACTGAAACACTCGTTAGCTCCGTTAGCATTTAGCATGTTAGCAGCCAAAAAACACTTTCTGTCTGATTCCCTGTGGCGCTTTTTTCTGTCTCATCACCTGGTCTGAATGAAAATAATCATCTGAAGTGTCTCCAGTGAATTTCTGTTGGAGCTAAAACTTTAAAAAAAAGAAAAAGAAAAACACATTTTTCTATTTTCATGTTCCATAAAAACTCTTTCAGATTTTGTTGTCTTCATCAACAGAAACTGCAGGAAATTAGCTTGCTGTTACCATAGAAACCAAGCTCAATGACAAAGTGACCAATCAGTTGCAGGTGAACAACTGTAGCTGCCGAGCTAACCGCTAATGTGCTAGCCAGCCGTGAGATGCTAGCAGTAGTGATTCGCATTAGCTGATCAGAGAAATTGAAAATGTTATTAAGACGAATCGGTGGACTGGAGCTTCCCTAACTTGTCATTCTTCTAACTTTAGTTTTGTGGTTGTCATGGTAACCGCATATTAAATGAACTCATACCAACCTGAGGACTGCTTCTCAGCTTCTCTCCGCCCCAATCACATCGATGACGGGGCCGACGCCGTACAGGAGCTGATCAGAACAAACTGCATGTCCATATTTAGTCACGCTGCGTCCTCGCCATCGTGCGGTTCGTCAGATTCACGCGACTGAAAACCTGTTTGTTTGTTGACACAAGGCGTTCATACGACGGCTACATAGCAAAAAGACTTTAGGCTGACACATGAGTTTAACTGTCAGGTGTAACAACTAGTGTTTAGTTTTTCTCTGCAGTAAGAAGTTGTTTGTAACATTGAAGAAACTTTTGCTTTTGTTCTGGGTTGACTTTTTTATATTTATCATTTCTTATGTATATTTGTTTTTTAAGAAAAATAATAAAATGGAAAATTTGAATTTGTGAATGAAATCTTCTTTTCTAACCAACACATTTCATATTATAGTGACAAAATGTTTTAATGTTATGACATTTCTCAACCAAATGAATAAATAAATTAACTAGTTTTTCCTTTAAAGTATCTGAAAATAGTCCATAGTTTGTTTCTGTCTGACCAACAACCAAAAAACACTAAACACATTAAAATGAACACTGAAGGCTGGAGAACAAATTTCAACAATCATATTTTATTATTATATTTTGTGTTAGCCAGTTAGCATCTGGACAGATGTAAGCTAACACTAGCTAAACTGTTAACCACTGACAGCATGGATGTATTTTAAGACCTGGATACCACACATAGTGTTTCACTAGCTTAACTTAGCTACACAGCATGGACCTGGTGTTGACATCATAATGTTAGCTCATAAAGTAATTTGCAAACAGCAGCCAATCAGAGCAGCCCCACGAGTCTGAATAAATTAGGTGATGTTATTCACTCTAGACACTATTTTGATACATAAGCTAGCTATCAGTTTGCTCGTGTTGGCAAACAAGCTAACATTAGTTAACATTATCCAGCTAAAACCACATTATCATAATATATTTCAAACACTTTAAAGATGTTAAACAGGTGCTAGTTATTAACTGGTCAATTTGATAATTGTTTGTGGTAATCAATAATGACTGCTTCACTGTATGCATCACTACAACTGCTGCTAATTGGGTGCAACATTGCATCATGAACAACAGATTTTTACTTGGTTAAAATAAGTCAGACCAGCTTGTTTGTGTTTTACTGTGAATATTTAAGAGAAATTTGTTGTCATCATTATTTCTATCCATTCAAAACTGTGGTTGTTTTGGTCGGCTAACGAGCTAAATTAACTGTCACGTTATGGGTGAAAATCAGAGAAAAAATCATATCCAACACTTAAAATCTTAATATTTATGTACAAAGCCAGAAGAATATAAAAGACAGATTTGAACAAGAAAATATGTAAACCAGTAGTGCAATAGAAAAAAAAAACAAAACAAAACAAAACAAACAAACAAACAAAAAACGTGATGTCAAAAACATTAGCAGCTAGCCAAAAATAAAGCAGGTTAGCTTATATTAGCATTAGCATTTTTTCTCACTTGGTACTGTCTGTCTAGCTGAAACGTCTCATTTAAGAAACACTGTTAGCTACTGTTAGCTGCTGAAAGCTAAATCTGATTTTCATCACAATCTTACAAGTCAGTTGGGAAAAAATCAAAATGAGCTCATTAGCATGATGCTAACACTGATTCAAAGTGGGACCCTTAGCATGAAGCTTACATTGTTTCACACTGAACACAGAGTGAATTTTAGACATAATGAGTTTCCTCTAAAATCAGTTGAACAGACACAAACTGTGAGTTCAGGGTGAACTGAGGCAAAGAGAAGTGAGGTGATGTGGAAAAGATAAAAACAAACTGAGAGGCTGTTCTCAAACACTGTTAGCCTGTGAGCTAAAGAAA
This sequence comes from Lutjanus erythropterus, assembly GCF_056507025.1. Taxonomy (NCBI): domain Eukaryota; kingdom Metazoa; phylum Chordata; class Actinopteri; order Lutjaniformes; family Lutjanidae; genus Lutjanus; species Lutjanus erythropterus. Next base: position 226,399 of record NC_139321.1, on the reverse strand, counting down.
GCCTTTGGCTCAACTTGGAGCTAAAAACTAATAAACTACACGCTAAGTTTGTTAGCTTGTAAGCTTTAGCTAGAGTCTGAGCTGAACACAAACAAAATGTTAACAAGCTAATGTGCGTACAAACAAAACGAGGTTTAAATTCTCTCCATGTTCAGTTTGGAACTGTAGTTAAACACTGTTAGCTGGTCAAACAAAACGAAACATCTGCACAGATTCAGAACATCGACATACGTCTGAAACAAACAGGAACATTATTTATCCTGCTGCTCTTCTGTTACTGTTTATCTGTTTACAATGTTTTCATTTCAGGTTTGATTCACACGGTTCAGAGCCTTCAGGTATCGAACCTGTGACGTTCAGATGTGCAGCAGCGTTTAGTTTAAATGTAGTGATGGAAACTTTGATGCGTGTAACATCATAAAGTGTGTTTCATTCGCAGCTCATAAATACAAAAATGTCAGCTAACACTAAACTACTACAGGACAGACAAGACGGCGTCTTTTCAGTCCAGAGCTGCAAATTATGATTATTTTAAACATCCATTAATCTGTGGATAATTTTCCTCATTACTCAGTTAGTTGTTTTGCCCGTAAAACGTCAACATTTTGACACGTGTCTCTTTATAACGGTTCGCTGTGAGGTCTTTTTAAACATCCATATTTGTAAATAATCTGTTAAAGGTCAGAAGTTCTTCTGGTGTTTTGGTCAGTTTTGTCAAACAGCATCAGGTCCAGCAGCCCCTCCTGCTGGCCTGGAGGACTCTGATCTACAGAAGACAAAGACAACGTGACCGGGTGTAAAACAAAATCTCCTGAAATAAAAACTGTAATTGGAGCCTGAGTGAACACGGACGCCGTGATGCGTTCAGTGACTCATCAGACAGGTGAGCAGCAGCTTCAGGTAAGAATCAGTGGCGTGTCAACCAGCAGTCAGCAGGTCTGATGTCAGAGTTCCTCGTCGTCCTCGCTCATCATAGTGTCAAGCTCTTTGTCTTTGTGTTCGCCGCTGTCGGTGACAAACTCCCTCTGCTGCTCCTCCAGCTCTCGCAGCTCCCCCTGTAGGCGCTCCAGGTGCAGCGCCCGCCGGTTCCTCAGCAGGCGGCCGGGGAACGGGTTCATGTCGCTGAAGGCGATGGTGGTCAGTCTCCTGTGGGACAAGACGACAAGAACACGATTATTCAACAGGACGAGAACGTTTTGTCTCTGATCGACAGGAAGTCTGCAGAGATTTTCGCTTCAAAACAAAACAAGTCATCTAAAGCCACAGTTCTACTCTGTTTTTAAAGGAACAGATCAACATTTTAGGTTGATTTATTCTCATAATTATCATCTTTTTTCTATTAAATGTCAAGAATAATGTTAAAAAGCTCATTCAAAATCCCCTAATGCACAACATTAATATCATCAAATGTCTGTTTTGTTCATCACAGTGAGAAAATCATCAGTTTAATATCAAATAGGAGAAAATCAGTAAATCCACCGAATGTTCAACGTTTGGATAACTTTGAATGAACTTTATTTAGTCACTTCTGCAGAGCGACCAGATCAGACTTACTGAGTGTCACAGTTCTCACACCACGAGATCAGAACAGCTGATGAACAACACAAGGAGTTCAGGGGAGGTTCTGTTGTAGAACTCCAGTGCAGCGTGTGATAGACAGGTCTACACATTATTATTATTATTATTATTATTATTATTATCATTATTATTATTATTATTATTATTATTACTATTATCATTATTATTATTATTATTATTATTATTATTATCATTATTATTATCATCATTATTATTATTATTATCATCATTATTATTATTATCATTATTATTATTATTATTATCATTATTATTATTATTATTATTATTATTATCATTATTATTATTATTATTATCATTATCATTATTATCATTATTATTATTATTATTATCATTATTATTATTATTATTATTATCATCATTATTATTATTATTATTATTATAATTATTATTATTATTATTATTATTATTATTATTATCATTATCATTATTATTATTATCATTATTATAATTATTATTATCATTATTATTATTATTACCACCAAAGCGATTTCTTTTCTTTTTCCTTCCTGCATGTTGCAGCAGCAGGAGTTTCTTTCAGTCTGGATGATGACGGTTATGATCGATTTCTTCTTTATTATATTATAGTTTGCTCTTCATTTGTAAAATATGCGTCAGTGCTGTCAGTAGTTTTGTCCATGTGCCAATCGGTCAAATGCTGCAAACTCCGCCCCATTTTTGTGAACGAGCTCGTATCTAGATCAGGAAACTCTGGGATGATTTACTGTATTGATAAGCAGCGTCATGTGACCGCTGATCCTTGATCACCTTTATTAGGTTTTAGTCCAGACAGATCACTTACAGAGACCCGGGTTGAACCTGCGTCTCAGGACGGGTCAGCTGAGCTCAGCTGAATGTTACCTGCTGTCAGAAATGGTCTTTGTGAAGAAGCGTAGGTACTGGTAGATCTCCACGCTGTCGTGAATCTTCAGGATGTCATCCTCTTTGTATTTGAAGAGAGCGAGAGCGTACCTGAACATCACCTGGAACAGAAGCACAGGACGAATCTCATTATCAGAAAATCTGCTGCAGCCTCTTTTCTACAAACTGATTGAACTGATTTTTAAACTTTTGATGCACCAAAGGACCAAAATCTCAAAACACATTTGCATTCATGTCCTCAATAACCAACTCGACTGACGGAGGCAGCAGGTACCGGCCAATCAGAGACAGAGTTACCAGAGTGTTAACAGCTACAGTTTGCTAACAGTAGCTAACAGCAGCAGGTGCTAACCAATCAGAGACAGAGTTACCAGAGTCTAAGTACAAAAAACTATGACATCAATCAATCAGAACCTTTGATGTGTCAGGTGTCGTGGTACTTTCATACAGGAAGGTGTCTCACGGTGGCAGCAGGATGTTATTGTGGTGTTCTGAGGTGCCGTGGTGCATTCAGGTGTCGTGGTGTGTTCACTGTACCTTGGTGCCCTCATAGAGGAAGGCGTCCCACAGCGGCAACAGGATGTCACTGGGCAGACTCTCCACAAAGACCACCAGGAACCAGTTGAAAGTGATCAGAGACACATCGATGGCGTGATCCTCAAAGTGATTGGCCAGCCGGGGGAGCTTCTCTGACAGGAAGTCCTTTAGCACCCGCTGGTCTGCCTGAACACACAAACCAGGTGGGTCTACCTGTGACTCGCAGGAGCTATGAGACACGCCCACTACATTACAAGGGATACACTCATCACATGGAACAAGACACGCCCACTATGCCAAACTTCACAACATCTAAAATAAACTCCCAACTTTAAGTAACGTTTGCTGAACAGGTGAGTCATAGTGCTGTCACTTTTAATTCCAGTTTCGGATATTTGTTCGGACATGAGGTGAGAAGTTCATGTTCAAGTTGTAACTACCTGTTCGAAATGTTGGCTGCAGTCTCTATAGGTGCGTCAGACAGTTTGATGTATTTTCCCTTGTGATCCAACAGAGGGCGCTCTACGATGTCACTATCATGTTGACCTACTGACCTATCGCTAAACCAAGCTAATGTTAATGTGTTGTTTTGCTACGAAAATGGAGGAGAATAGCGAGCAAAGCCGTCCTGAGCGGACCGTCACGACACCAAAACATCTGAGAAGCAGCGTGTGGAAGTATTTTGGGTTCTACACTGTGGATGTGACGGACAAAGATCAGGCTGTTTGTCGACTTTGTAAAAAGCAGCTGTCTTACTCTTCAACGACAACAAACCTGCAGGCTCACCTGATAGCTTAACACCCACCTGAGGCAAGTGGAGGCACCACAGACGGGGGGGTGGGGGGCGGTCGTCATATTTATCTGAACGAATTACGGGTCATATCAAATTCGTTCGACCTTGATTTTTTGAAAAAGTGAAGGTGTGTTTCTGACCTGAGAGGCCACCAGGTTCTTGGTGTAGTAGTCCTGAGGCATGATGTTCTCCACCACAGCCACCAGACACCAGAAGGCGTCTTCTTCACTCTGCAGGACCAGCAGAGCGATGGCCGCCACCCTGAGAGACACGTGGTCACGCAGTGTCACAGGTCACATCACTCATTGTTTTTAAAGCAGACACTGTGCGTCAGCGTAGATATACAGGACTACCTGTTGAGTCCCTGGCAGTAACCAATCGCAGGGTTCTGCCAGGAGAAAGCCAATAGGACACGGCGGAGCTGCTGGAGGACGGGGCTAGAGGGTGAAGAGAAGTGCTGATTGGTTGTCAGGGTGCGGTGGAGGTCCAGCTGGATCTGTCTGGAGGCCGGATGAGGGGACGTCCGACTCTTCTCACACAGCTGAAAGACAGCAGAGACATAAGACAGGTAGGAAAGAGAATACTGTGGACAGGTGTAGACAGGTATATACAGGTGTAGACAGGTGTCTACCTGCTGGTAGCGCTGTGGATGCTGCTCTCTGATGGTCCTGGTTCTGGCTTGGACCATCCAGCTCCACAGTCTCTGGCGGTACTCTTGAGGGACGCCTCCTCGCAGCAGTCCTTTGAGCTCAGGCGATGGACAGAGGTCATCATTTGACCGGCCGGCCAGGTACTGAGCCCAGCGACTCAGCAGGGGGCGCTCTACACCCTCCTGTAGGGTCAGACCAGAGTGTCTTGTCTTAAGTCTTCTTTATCTTGTTACATCTATTACAACATTTTTTAGTCTTCTGATGAGTTAAATGTGTTTTTTATGTCATTTTGCATCTGGTTATGTCTTATGTCTTTTACATTGTCTCGTCCTGTCTGTCCTGTGTGATAAACTCTGGTGGATCCACCACTGAATCGTCTTTTCTGTCTTATTGTTTCGTCCATTTTGGTTGAAATCAGTCTTGATGTTGGAAGGCGACGCACAGTGATGCAAAATAAACATAATCAATAATTCACGTCAAAGTCATTAAAACTGTTGCGTAGTTTTTGGTATTTGTGTTCACATATCAGAAAAAATAAATATTCAAGTAAAGTACAGATACCTGAAAACTCTACTGAAGTAAAGTAACTAAGTACTTACTTACTTCCCACCTCTGCTGACCCCCATCCTTCCTAACAACGTAGCTCACCTGGTGCAGCAGGTTGTGTGAGCGGATCTCCAGTGCCTGGATCTTTGCCAGCAGCTTCATGTCCTCCACCTCGTAGTCTGGGATGATTTTAAATCCATACTCGTCGTGATCCCTGAGGACACACGAGGCCACAACTCAATGACCGGATGTTCCACTTATTCTGTCCACCCTGCTGTCGGCCCAGGTGTTCATGCTGTCCTTGTTACCTGTCCACATTGAGTTTGACGACGCTCTTCAGCTCTCCTTTCAGAGCGTCCTCGATCATCTTCTGGACGGCCCCCCTCTGTACCGGATCCAGAGATTTGGTGTCCTGCAGCTGTCTCAGGACGCCCAGGTACCGACTCTCCACCTGACAGTTACTGGCCTCCAAGTAGGCACACTGCAGCCAATCAGAGGACAGCAGACAGACAGAGCGTCAACACCAAACAACCAGAGGACTTAATGTGATGAAAGTGGTTCCCAGTGTTTCCAGTGAGACCAACCTTCACCATCAGACTCTTCTCCTGCTCTGAGCTGGTTCTCCACAGTCTGGTCAGCTGATAGATCTCAGAGTTTAGGAACCTGTTCTGAGTCTTGTAGGCCTCGATGTCGTCCTGAACACCACAAACACAAACTGTGGAACACTGAACATCTGAAAATGGAACTTTTACCGTGTTGAAGGAGACATGTCCTTCAACACGGTAAACTGTGTGTCTGATACACAGACATCTCAAACCGTGATGCTGACATCATTGCTCATGTAATGTAGCGTTCTCCTGTCTAGTGTTTGTTTGGTTCGCTCACCTTCAGGTTCTCATTATCCTTCTGCATCTGTTTGAAGGTCTGAGAGTCCAAACTACCGCCACAGGACGAGACGGATCGACGAGGGTCAGACAAACAGGACGTCACCTGATCAGACAGCTTTATGATCACCTTACAGGAATCAACAGGAGAGACTTCAGTCAAACAGGAACCACCAAAGTGACCGCAGTGGATCAATAATCAGTAATCACAGTTATAAAACAATAACGTAAATATGACAAGAGAATAAAATGCTTCAACATTAACAACAAAACAGTGAAACATGATCACAAACTTTCATCAACAGAAAGATAGAACCATTTAGACGAGGGTCAGGCGTTGAACCAGGTGTCTGAGTCCACCTGTGGTCCTCAGGTGTGTCCTCACCTCCTGCTTGGCGCTGTTCTTCTCTGTCAGCATCTTTATGTTCTCCTGCAGTTCAGCCACCTGTGCGTCTCTCTGAGCCAGACTCCTCCTCAGGGCCTCCACCTCTGCTTTCGCCTCCTCCAGACGTCCTCGCAGGTCGACCGCCTGCCGCTCGCGGTGTCGCAGCAGCTCCAGACGCTCCTGCTCACCTGTCGCTGCCAAAAACTCTGCACAGGTTCTCTTCTCCAGCTGAGACGCCTCCAAGGCTTTATGGAGGATCCACACAAGCTCCTGGACAGACACAGTGTTCTTATTATTAATATTGTTATTGTTGCTGTTAGAACAAAAACGATTATTGATCTGATCAGTGATTGATTGATCACCTTCTGAGCTTTGACCTCCTCCATCAGCATCTGTTTCTCCTGCTGGCTGCGAGACGTCCGCTCTGAGGACAAGGACAGAGTGTCTCTGCCCTTCTTCAACTTCCTGCTACGGCTATCGAACAGTGAAGGCGACTCCCTGCCCTCTGCCAGGGAAATCTGACCTGCTGCCTCAGCCAATGAGACAGGAGGGGGCGGAGTTGGAGGCTCCATGGGAGTCCTGGGTGCTAGAGGGACACAAATGAGACAGGACTGGTCAAACTATGGATGAATAACAAACTTAACGTCAAAGAAAAGTTTAAAACACAAAAGTATATTATGAGACTGATACCTTCACAAGTCCTGGTCAACACGTCCCAAGACAAGACATGTGAGGCTAAAGTCAAGGTCAACAAGGTCCACGTGAAAACAAACAAGTCCTAAGTTAAGACAGGGAAGGTCCAAGTCAATCTTGGAGTCCATTGGTTTGGAGGAACTGCCATGATGTTCCAGTGTTTCTGATGTGGCCAACAGACATCTAGATAACAGATAAAGGACTTCTTGTCCTGTGAGCCGTCGCTGCTTACAGTCCAATTAGCATCTTGAGATGTGAGAATGGAGCTGGAGGCTGAGCTCTATAAACAAATATCTGCATATACCAAATTAAATAAAAGTTAATAAAGTAAATCGTTATCAGATAGGATCTGATGGGTTCACAGATTGATCTCTGATCAGAATGTTTCTGATACTGAAATCTGGTCCCTTTCCTACAGATTCTACTTTCACATGCAGACAACAGTTTATAGAGATGAGTTCAACAAGTCACAAGTCCAAATAAGACCTGCCAGGCCATCCTGTTTTGTTGTTTCTTCTGGATCCCCCGAAACTTTCAAGACCCTCGGACTTAATTATAAATAATCATCGTACATGGATGTATGGATTATGAAGTTTTGTATGTTTGACCAGACTTTCTATGAAACACAAGGCTTTGATTCAGTCGCTTCGTACACAGGCAGACAAGTCAGCTAACTTGCCTTAGCTGTTTTCAAAATGTCAGAATGGCATTCCACTGAAAAAAATCTAAATAAACTTGGAAATTTAAGCAGAGTTGTACTGAAGAGTTTCCATGAGCATCTGATGAGCATGGAACAAGACATTACTGACTTTATGTAGAGAATGGTGGGAAAAATAAGGTGAGGAAACATCAACAAAGTCAGTTAGTATTATCAGCATTAATACTGCAGTATTAGTGTTGTACCTGTAGTGTTGCTGCTGTCTGCAGAGTTGGGGGGGTTCCACGGTGGAGCTTCTACATGAAACACACTCTGACTCCATTCCTGAGACGATCTCTTACGAAGACTGTGGACTGAGTTTCTGTAAACACAAAAAGAACCGGGGCTGATGGGAAACGTGTTCTCACTGTTCTCTTTATGGCAGCTGAGACTGAAGAGACTCTCTGACGTCTTTAAACACCATCTACACTCACTGGATCTCAATCAGCGGATGTTTGAGTGACATGTTGGCAAGCGGCGTTCGTTGTGATGGTGCGTTGGCCGCCTCCTCCCCCACCAGACCCAATGGGCTCTTCAACACTGGCAGGAACTCGTCTGCTGAAACAGGAAACAGAATTCAGTTCAAAACAAAATAAAAAACCTGAAACAGCAGAGAAACAATCAGCTGATTTGAGTCCAACGTCACCTGAACTTGTTTTAATTACAACAAAATAACATGAAGAAAAAACAAAAATAAATAAAGGAACACTTAAAAAGATGCATGACAGTTTTGAAAGATTTCAGATTCCTGACTGTAAAGTCAAATGAGACCGACAGAGGACATGTTACTGTAAATACACCACATTATAATAACAGTTAGTTAATTCCCTGATTCTTGTTAATAACTGATGAAAAAGAATATTGGGTGTGAACTTTTTTTGGTTTCTAAGTGGCAGAAAAAGTTTTGGGAACAACTGTGCTAAAGAAAGTTAAAGCGAAGACAGTTCACAGCCTTTTAGCAGAGATGTTCTGATGCAGGAAAGTGCTGGAAAGTAACACAACTCAAACATTGTCAACATCTGAGTCGACCAAACACACATTCCTGATAGATGATTAAAATAAAGCCGATCAGAATCCATCCAGTCCTTTGGACTGAACTCAGTTCTTCTGTGTTCTGCTTTAAAACAAACCACAGAAACTTCACTGCATCTGTTTGTGTTCAGCAGTGAAACTCTGACACTGAGGCCGAACACTCATCAAAGATCCTCTGTGAGGAAAGACGCTCCACTCTGAGAGCAGATAAGTCATCAGGATGTCATTTGTAATGACGCGTGCAGCCTGTAGGGGGTGCTGAACGTAATTCTTTAGTCAGTGTGAAAATGAAACAGAAGCTGCTGAATGAGGGTGAAGCATGAAAGTGTGTTACAGCTCCTGCAGTAATATATATTGTTGGTACGTGTGCAGACTTTTGTTAAGTTGTCTTTTGTCCCAAAGTTTTCCCAAAGGTCCCTGTTATCATGTGACTTGTTGGAGTCACATGATTTCAGGCGGGTATCCAGCCGCCTGGAGAATATTCAGACATTTTTTCACACTTCAGCAACGTAAATGTCTGTTTCCCATCATGCCAATAAAGCTGTTTTGAATTGAACTGAACAACAGTGTGAGGTGTGTGTGTGTGTGTGTGTCTGTGTGTGTGTCTGTCTGTCTGTGTGTGTGTGCGTGTGTGTGTGTGTGTGTGTGTGTGTGTGTGTCTGTCTGTCTGTGTGTGTGTGCGTGTGTGTGTCTGTCTGTCTGTGTGTGCGTGTGTGTGTGTGTGTGTGTGTGTGTGTGTGTGTGTGTGTGTCGGTCTTTCCTCTCATTCAACACCTGCAGAATGACATCACATCCTGTCAGTGGCGTCCTGATGATGAGGTCACTGATTATGTCACTACTGATGGTCTATATGGAGTCAAACCAACAATAAGAAATGTTCCTCTGGTCTGCATCACATCCTGTTTCCTGCCCCCCCCCCCCCCCCCCCCTCATTAAAGACAGCTACACACATAAAAGGAGCAGTCCAACATTTCCACAGAGTCCTGTTGTCGTCACCAGTTTGACCAGTGAGTCTGAACCAGTTTAACATCAGACAGGTCAGGACCTGCAGCTCAGCTGTTCTGAAACTTTGTGAAATCCAGATCAGCTGATGTCTGAAAACTTTTAATCCTTCAGTGTTTCACTTCACTGCAGATTTAATCTGCTGGTTTTAAACTTTTCTTTGTTTCAACATGCAGTTAGAGTTCAGCCACACTGTTTTCACTTTTCTGTTTCATAGAACAGATTTCATCATTTTATCAAATTTAACAGAAACACGTCACCAGAACTTTTCTGTCTGCATGTTCATCTTCAGACACATCAACTGAAATTAACAGCAGTTTTCTGTTTTGGATAAAAGTGAATCAAACTCTGTGATTTATCACACTGGGCTTTTCTTTGATGGATGGATGGATGATGGATAGATGATGGATGGATGATGGATGGATGGATGGATGGATGGATGGATGATGGATGGATGGATGATGGATAGATGATGGATGGATGATGGATGGATGGATGGATGATGGATGATGGATGATGGATGGATGGATGATGGATGGATGATGCATGATGGATGGATGGATGATGGATGGATGGATGGATGATGGATGGATGGATGATGGATGGATGATGCATGATGGATGGATGGATGATGGATGGATGGATGATGGATGGATGATGGATGGATGATGGATGGATGGATGGATGGATGATGGATGGATGGATGGATGATGGATGGATGATGGATGGATGATGGATGGATGATGCATGATGGATGGATGGATGATGGATGGATGATGGATGGATGGATGGATGGATGGATGATGGATGGATGATGGATGGTGGATGGATGGATGGATGGATGATGGATGGATGATGCATGATGGATGGATGGATGATGGATGGATGGATGGATGATGGATGGATGGATGATGGATGGATGATGCATGATGGATGGATGGATGATGGATGGATGGATGATGGATGGATGATGGATGGATGATGGATGGATGGATGGATGGATGGATGATGGATGGATGGATGGATGATGGATGGATGATGGATGGATGATGGATGGATGATGGATGGATGATGCATGATGGATGGATGGATGATGGATGGATGATGGATGGATGGATGGATGGATGGATGATGGATGGATGATGGATGGTGGATGGATGGATGGATGATGGATGGATGATGGATGGATGGATGGATGGATGGATGGATGATAGATGGATGATGCATGATGGATGGATGGATGATGGATGGATGGATGATGGATGGATGATGGATGATGGATGGTGGATGGATGATGGATGGATGATGGATGATGGATGATGGATGGATGATGCATGATGGATGGATGGATGATGGATGGATGGATGATGGATGGATGATGGATGGATGATGGATGGATGGATGGATGATGGATGGATGATGGATGGATGGATGGATGGATGGATGATGGATGGATGATGGATGGTGGATGGTGGATGGATGATGGATGGATGATGGATGGATGGATGGATGGATGGATGGATGATAGATGGATGATGCATGATGGATGGATGGATGATGGATGGATGATGGATGATGGATGGTGGATGGATGATGGATGGATGATGGATGATGGATGATGGATGGATGATGCATGATGGATGGATGGATGATGGATGGATGGATGATGGATGGATGGATGGATGGGTGATGGATGGATGATGGATGGATGATGGATGGATGATGCATGATGGATGGATGGATGATGGATGGATGGATGATGGATGGATGGATGGATGGATGGGTGATGGATGGATGATGGATGGATGATGGATGGATGGATGGATGGATGGATGGATGATGGATGGATGGATGATGGATGGATGATGGATGGATGGATGGATGATGGATGATGGATGGATGGATGATGGATGGATGATGGATGGATGATGGATGGATGGATGATGGATGATGGATGGATGATGGATGGATGGATGGATGGATGATGGATGGATGATGGATGATGGATGATGGATGGATGGATGATGGATGGATGATGGATGGATGATGGATGGATGATGCATGATGGATGGATGGATGATGGATGGATGGATGATGGATGGATGGATGGATGGGTGATGGATGGATGATGGATGGATGATGGATGGATGGGTGATGGATGGATGATGGATGATGGATGGATGATGGATGATGGATGGATGATGGATGGATGATGGATGGATGATGGATGATGGATGGATGATGGATGGATGATGGATGGATGATGGATGATGGATGGATGGGTGATGGATGGATGATGGATGATGGATGGATGATGGATGGATGGGTGATGGATGGATGATGGATGATGGATGGATGATGGATGGATGGGTGATGGATGGATGATGGATGATGGATGGATGATGGATGGATGGGTGATGGATGGATGATGGATGATGGATGGATGATGGATGGATGGGTGATGGATGGATGGATGATGGATGGATGATGGATGATGGATGGATGATGGATGGATGGATGATGGATGGATGATGGATGGATGGGTGATGGATGGATGATGGATGATGGATGGATGATGGATGGATGGGTGATGGATGGATGATGGATGATGGATGGATGATGGATGATGGCAGCACAGTGTCAGGGTTTTAATTTTGGGTGGGTCACAGTAACTTCAGTTGGGTTTTAATAACAAAAGTTAACACTGTTTCCAGCTGGTAATCTGACTTTAACAAAAATCTCTGGTATCATTCTGTGGATGGCGACGAGCTCTTCCTGTTGATTATGACACTTTGAAAATCTTTTGAACAGTTTCAGTCTGCAGTTTATATTTATTTCAAATGACAGGATATCTCCTTATCATTGTTTTCTCTATGGATCAAGTAGATCAGTTTATCAATTTATTAAGAAAACTGTCATTTTATTCTTTTATTCCTTTGATTTTTTTTTTTAAATATAACTTAATCGTTAAATTATTGTATAAACTGTAAAAACAGACTCTTTTTTGGAGATTAATGTCTGATAACATCAGAGTTTCTAAGATCTGATTTCATACAAACATCAAATCAACCAGCTGAGTGAAGATGAAGTCTGTTGGTTTCTCACCTGCAGTGTTGTTGTTGTTTGTTGGGTCTGGACAGGTGGACATCTGTCTGTGCTGCCAGCGTTTCACCTGAAGCTGCTGCAGCCAATAGAGCATCAGCTCCTGGGTCACAGCCTGTGGTGGGGGGGGCATTTATAGTTTGATTTAATTTAAAGGGTTAGTCTTCAGATCCTACACATGGAACTACAATGGACAAGTTTTCATCCAAATGTAACACAGATAATTAATGAATGCTTATTTATATTCACTCACTGTTACGTGAATTCTCCAGTTTGTGTCATTAAACCATTAAACTCACACCAATAAGAGCAGACAGGCTGAGGGAGTAGAAGAAGAAGAAGAAGAAGAGACACAGAGACAGAAGAGCACCAGAGCAGAAGCCAGAAAAGTGCTAGAATAGAAACAAATTCAGGAAAAGTAACTATAAAGTAGTAAAGTTATAAACTTATAAAGTAATTGACACTGGCTGCACCTCCAGCAGAGAGTTCTGCACAAATATCACCAAGTAATGCCCAGCTACCTCTGAGTGACGCCCAGCTACCTCCGAGTGACGCCCAGCTACCTCTGAGTGACGCCCAGCTACCTCTGAGTGACGCCCAGCTACCTCCGAGTGACGCCCAGCTACCTCCGAGTGACGCCCAGCTACCTCCGAGTGACGCCCAGCTACCTCCGAGTGACGCCCAGCTACCTCCGAGTGACGCCCAGCTACCTCTGAGTGACCATCAGCTACCTCTGAGTGACGCCCAGCTACCTCTGAGTGACGCCCAGCTACCTCTGAGTGACCATCAGCTACCTCTGAGTGACGCCCAGCTACCTCTGAGTGACGCCCAGCTACCTCCGAGTGACGCCCAGCTACCTCTGAGTGACGCCCAGCTACCTCTGAGTGACCATCAGCTACCTCTGAGTGACGCCCAGCTACCTCTGAGTGACGCCCAGCTACCTCTGAGTGACCATCAGCTACCTCTGAGTGACGCCCAGCTACCTCTGAGTGACGCCCAGCTACCTCTGAGTGACGCCCAGCTACCTCTGAGTGACCATCAGCTACCTCTGAGTGACGCCCAGCTACCTCTGAGTGACGCCCAGCTACCTCTGAGTGACCATCAGCTACCTCTGAGTGACCATCAGCTACCTCTGAGTGACGCCCAGCTACCTCTGAGTGACCATCAGCTACCTCTGAGTGACCATCAGCTACCTCTGAGTGACCATCAGCTACCTCCGAGTGACGCCCAGCTACCTCTGAGTGACGCCCAGCTACCTCTGAGTGACGCCCAGCTACCTCTGAGTGACCATCAGCTACCTCTGAGTGACGCCCAGCTACCTCTGAGTGACGCCCAGCTACCTCCGAGTGACGCCCAGCTACCTCTGAGTGACCATCAGCTACCTCTGAGTGACGCCCAGCTACCTCTGAGTGACCATCAGCTACCTCTGAGTGACGCCCAGCTACCTCTGAGTGACGCCCAGCTACCTCTGAGTGACGCCCAGCTACCTCTGAGTGACGCCCAGCTACCTCTGAGTGACCATCAGCTACCTCTGAGTGACGCCCAGCTACCTCTGAGTGACGCCCAGCTACCTCTGAGTGGTGCGCAGCTACAGACTTCCTCAGGTCAAACATCTTGACCCCTGTCACTGATCAGGCAGGTGATGTAACGAAGCCTCCACACAGTGACTAGATGGTCTCTAACAGGACTATGTGGTCCCCCTACCTTGAGTATGAAGGTGCGTTCGGGTGTCTTGACGTGGAAGGTGCCCTTCTCGGCCCTCAGTGGGTAAGTGAAGGTGGCGCTGCAGAGCTCCACCCGGCCAAGTGGCGTCACATCCTGTGGTGTGCGGTAGTAGAACAGCTGGTTCTTCTTCTCCTCATAGGTGAACCAGCGCTGCTTCCAGGCCCTCAGGGGTCCACCCTGCTTCTGTAGGAAGCCACACAGTTTGGGCTCACCTGAAGAAGAAACCAGACGGCGGGGCTGCACCTGGTCGCAGAACACCTCAATGGTGAGGGGCGGAGCCTGAAGTGGTGGAGCCAGGGTTGACACTTCAGTTGAACAAAGTGACGATGAAGAACAAATGTGGTTCTGCTGGTCTGCAGGAGGAGGAGGAGGAGCTTTCTGTGTGTTCAGGTGAGGAGGAGGAGGGTCTTGGTGGTTCTCAGGTGTGGTTGAAGTGAGTTCCTCTGGAGGTCGATCCTGATGGTTCTGCAGGTGTCTGCATTCATTGAAGACTGAAGTTAAGTCATGTGAGGTGGGTGGAGTCTTCAGTTCGTCTTCTTTTGCAGTTTTCTGGTCTGTTGGATGAAGATTTTCCTGCGTTTGGTGGTTCTGAGACACGTCTTTCTTTTGAACTGTACTGAGAGGAACTGGTTCTGTTGGACGGGGTTGATCTGTTTTTGGCTGATCTGTCAAATAATCTTTTGTTTCCTTTTGATCTGTTGGATTCTGTTGTTTTGTCCTAAAAGGATCTAGTTTTGTTTGATCTGGTTTAGCAGGAGGAGGTTTTCCTGGTTTTGGTTGATTTGGTTTTGTTACAGAAGGTTGTTCTGCTCTTGATTCAGATTTTGAAGAGGTCTGACCTTTTGGTTTTAGTTGATCTGTCTGAGAAGAGTCTTCTGGTTTCTGATGCTTTCTGCAAAGAGGATCTCGTTTTAGTTGATCTGGTTTAGCAGTAGGAGGTTTTCCTGGTTTTGGTTCAGGTTTTGGAGAGGTCTGACCTTCTGGTTTCTGTCCTTTTGTCTGGGGAGAGTCTCCCAGGTTCTCTTCCTCTGTAGGAACAGGATCTGGTTTTAGTGGATCTAGTTTTGTTGGAGAATCTTCTGGTTTGGTCAGACCCAGCTGCTCTGGTTCCTCTGCAGGACTGTGGTGGATGTGGGACTTGGGCAGCCTGTCCTCCTCCTCTGGAGCTGCGGTCCATTCAGCTGTCTGCAGCGTCTCCTGGTCAGTGTGGGCAGGAAATGAATGAGACAAAGCAGCAGTGGGACTTCCTGCTGAGACATTTCCATCGTCCATCTTCTAAAAACAGAAGCAGAGGACAGCCATTACACTCGAGAGACTCAGAGTCCTTTAGTGTGGACATGTGGACATGTGGACATGTGGACATCTCACCTCTGTTACCTTAAAGTTCAAACTTAAAATATAACGAGAACATGATGAATCAGCAACTGCAGGATTTCTTCACAAACTGTGAGGTTCAAAGGAAATTATGTCCACAGTAATGAGACATAATGACAGGAAGTCCCCGCCCACAACCCCCCACACAAACACACACACACGTTTCTTCTGCACCTGTGAGGACCTTCACTGATCCTCGACTGGACCTAAACCTGATTCTAACCTATAAAACCACATCTGAACCTTCAGACAGATTTATTGATGATGTGACATGACAACAGGACAAAACGTCCTCACCGTGAAGAACGTCCTCACTGTGAAGAACGTCCTCACTGTGAAGAACGTCCTCACCGTGAAGAACGTCCTCACCGTGAAGAACGTCCTCACTGGTCCTCACAAACACAGAAGATCAAACACACAAACTGTTCATTTCCTCTGATTTTCTGTCGTCTCGTCCGTCAGAGCTTTGATCTCACGGTTCTTATTTCAGTCTTTCTTAAGATGTGGGACAAATCATGTCAAAAACTTAAGTATTATTAATACTAAAACTCTAATTTCAATGTCTTTGTTTGTTTTTTTTTTAGTAAATTTATTAATGAGCATTTATTACTGTTTTTACTAACAATACCTATTGATAACATAGGTGTGAAAATGTGCTACTATAATCATCTTTGTTTGAAAACAGATTATTTTTTGAAAATAATTGCCGGCCCTTTGTGTCCCAGGTTTCTATCAACCTGGTAGATGAAAACTGAATATCTTTGAGCTGTGGACAAAACAAGACATTTGAGAAACACTGACCATTTTTTTAGACCCAACAACTAATCAATTAGCAGAGAAATTGATTGAGAGATTAATAAATGGTGAAAACAATGACAGGTTACAGCCCTCAGTGAGACTAGGATGAATATATAACTGTCATGTGTTTGTATTGTAACATTTCGTCTGACAAACAGCCTCCTCATTACAAGAATAAAAAAGTAAAACTAACACTGAAACAGAAACGAAACCAAAACTAAACTTTTTAAGCAATAAAAATTAAACTGAAACAAACAAACTCTCTGGAAACCAACTGAAATTAAACTGAACTGGAAACTAAAATTTAAATAATAACAAATACAAAACTATGACTCTGCTGCCTGAAGACGATACTCAGGGCTGAAAAACAGACCATGTCTCTGCTTGTTGTTCAGTTTAAGAGGTTACAGCAGTGTCGGCTCGTCGATAGAAGGCGCCGCCCACCTCTTAAAACTTAGTGAAGAAGATTTAATTACTTTAAAATACATACTGTATATTTCTTTGAATGAGCAGCGATAAAAATGTGTAGTTAGTGAGTAAAACGTATCATCTGCACTAAAACGTGTTGTTAAAGATGTTGTACGACGTCCAGAGTTACGGACAGGTCACATGTTTCTGGCTTGTCATCCACTGACTCTCACTATAAGTTCTACATGTACAGTTGGATCCTCTCAGTACAACAGACAGGAACTCGGTGGAACCACAGAACCTGCAGCCTCAGTGTTTATTCATCTTCAGCCTGTGGGTGGCAGCAGAGAGCGACTGGATCGATCGATCGGATAATCAATACAGCAGAGTGAGATGTCAGGTGTGTCGAGTTGAACAGTTTAATGCATCAGCTGCTACAATGGAGAAATAATGTTTCCTGTCAGTAACTAGTAACTGTACCTGTCAGGTAAATGTAGTGGAGTAAAAGTACAACTATAAAGTAATATAATATGGATGTAATTTGAAATTAGACTTGAGTAAAGTACTTGAGTAAATGTACTTAGTTACATTCCCTCACTGCAGAAGACAGAAGTTGAATGTGTGGTTTTAGTTTTTTACAAACTTTGAAATAGTTTCTGTTTTATGAAAGAAAAGTGTGACACAACTTAAAGTAAGAACTTTATAAAAACCTGTCAGAGTCTCTGAGACGTTTAAATCTACATGCAAAAATATATTTTAATCCACAAGATGGCACTTTTTAATTTATTTATTTATTTATTTTTAAATCTTGTTATTTTCTCACAGGTTTTAGTGTGTTTATATTTTTCTTTCATTGTCTGAAGGTTTGTGTTTTCAGATTTCTTTCATTCTTATCGAGGTACTTTTTGCTGATTTTAGTCTTTCAGCATAAATTGTAAAATAAAATAGAATTATTATAAAAGATTTGCACAAATTGAAGTATCTTAACTTACATTAACTAATAAGTTCCATTAGATTATAAATAAATAAAGCCCCCCCCCCGAATAAATACTAAAAAATATCAATATTTCATTATTTCACAATACAGTCTGTGATCACACACACACACACACACACACACACACACACACAGCGTGTCCTGACCTGTTAACAAACACTCTTGGTGTTTACCTGAAGGGGCGTGGCCTGAACGCACCTCACCAGCTCACCGCGGCTGGATCCTGTTTGATTGGCAGCTGCAAAAGAAAAAACAAAAAAAAAACCCCAAAAAAACCTGCTGCTTCTCTTCTTCTTCTTCTTCTTCACTTGTTGTTGTTTTCTTCTTCTTCTTCTTCTTCTTCTTCTTCTTCTTCTTCTTCTTCACTTGTTGTTGTTTTCTTCTTCTTCTTCTTCTTCTTCGTGTCTCGTGTCCTCCTGTCTTCTTGTCCTCTGTCTTCCTGCTCCTCCCTGCAGCCGGTTACGCTCC
Organism: Lutjanus erythropterus; assembly: GCF_056507025.1. Lineage (NCBI taxonomy): Eukaryota > Metazoa > Chordata > Actinopteri > Lutjaniformes > Lutjanidae > Lutjanus > Lutjanus erythropterus. The sequence goes on along the minus strand of NC_139321.1, from coordinate 207,830 downwards.
TTCTGGTCAACAAGTTCAATCAAGTCACCGCAACAACACACATACGACATCCGTTTTTTACAAAATAAGAGCTGCATCACAAAAGTTTTTGTTGGTAGCTTTTCAAAATAAAATCGAATTTTACCAACGATGACGGTTTCTGTTTCAACTCTCAAACAACTTTTAGAGGAAGTGAAGACAAAGTGTCCTCACTTTAAAAACAGTCATGGTGGATATTTTCATTATTATTATTATTATTATTATTATTATTATTATTATTATTATTATTATTATTATTATTCATTCTTCTTTTGTCCAACTTCCTGTCAGAAAAGACAAAGAAAAGCAGCA
>NC_139321.1:175000-202500 GCF_056507025.1 Lutjanus erythropterus | reverse complement strand
AGTAGTAGTAATTGTGGTTCTAAGTAGTAGAAACGGTTCTGCGTGTCTCTGTGTGACTTCCTGTCTGCAGCAGCAGCTGATAAGCAGATTTCCTGTGTTCATGTGGTTCTGTAGCAGAACCTTTAAACTGGCTTTTTTTTTTACCGCTGCTATTGTAATGATGAAAACATGAAGAACGACGGTCTACAGGTCCTGTATTGATCACAGGGGTGTTCTACAAGGTTCTGTCACTGATGAGGGTTCCTTCAGGTGATTCCTGTGGTTCTTGAGGAGAACCTCCTACATCCTCTGTGCTGAGAGCTGTGTTCTCTGACTGAACAGCTGATCTATAACAACACACACCAAACAACAATGAAACTAACAGCTGGTGTTATTGATAGACCTGATTGATCGATCGATCAGACAAACTGAAATTAATTTTAAAAAATCAGCCTTTATGTTATTTTCATCTGTTTCCTCTGTGGCGGGAAAATTAATGTTCAAGTCTGTTCTGTCCCTTATGATTATTGTTTATTGATCAGCAGTGTCCAGCAGAGGTCAGTCCTGACCAGTCATCATCATCATCTTCATCATCATCATCATCACCATCATCATCATCATCATCATCATCATCACCATCACCATCATCATCATCACCATCATCATCTTCATCATCATCTTCATCATCATCATCATCATCATCATCATCATCATCATCACCATCATCATCATCATCATCACCATCACCATCATCATCATCACCATCATCATCATCATCATCACCATCATCATCATCACCATCATCATCTTCATCATCATCTTCATCATCATCATCATCATCTTCATCATCATCATCTTCATCATCATCATCATCACCAGCCTCCTTCATCACAGTTAATGAGATAAAAGGTCAAATAGAAAATAGAAAGTGTAAAAAGAGTATAAAGACTAAATTCCTCCAATCAGAAACAAGCTGGAGTGATGATGCTGTCTCAGCACATGCTCAGTAGGGTTCAATAATTTAATATAGAACAAACTCAGTTTCATTTTCAGGTTATTGATTAAAACCTAACATGAACAAACTGACATAATAAAGCTGTTGTTAATAAAAATAAATAAATGAAGAGTTTCTCGTGGCTGTGAGATCAGATGTAACTAAACACCTCGTCTGTGTGCGTTGACTCACTTTTCTGTTAAAAAATAAATATATTTCACTAAATGTACCACAAGAACAGCTGTTCAGTCCTCTGCAGAACAGAAACAATTTGAATGCATATGATACCTGAAAAATATTTAGTAAAATTATTACATTCTACAGCAGTAATCTGATTACTTTTAACATGATTTTCAATATGGCTTATTGTAACACTCTGATGTGTTGCATTAAATTTAACATTATAGTTTTATCTTTATCTTCTTTTATATATCAGTAAAACTATACAAATATGTTATTAAGTAGTGCACATACGCATTATCTTATAGATGACTCGTGTTTCAACTAGTCTGTGACGCATGAAAGAAAACGCAAAAAATAAATAATAATAATAATAATAATAATAATATACAGACAGGTGGTCTGTTCTGTGTGCAGGTATCGCGACAGTTGACGTAAATCTCAGGTAGTTCTACCTTGTTATGACATCGCACACGCGCCCTGTCTGCCGCCTCTCCGTGTCGTGGCTCTGCGCATGCGCAGTGAGCTCCAAACGAGGAGACGGAGAGGGGGCTCGAGCCTCCGCACCGTGAAACAACCACCGGAAACAAAACGGAATAAAAGCCCGAACAGCAGCAGGATCGAGCGGCCGTGAAGCCACCGAGCCCCGCGGAGACACCGGGAGAACAGCGGGAAAGACACCGGGAAGAGAGAGCTGGCAGGCGGGGGTCAGTGCACCGGGAGCCCGCCTGTCTGTCCGCCTGCAGACGGTAAGACAAAGCGGAATGAAGCGGGTGCAGCTCCGCGTTCAGGCGGCGGTGAAACACTGAGTCACGGTGCTGGAGACTCTTAAAATGAGCGTTTTTTAAAGGGAATTCTGAATGTAGTGAGTGTTTAACCAGCTGGAGACACGGAGACACGGAGACACGGAGACATGGCGCTGCTGAGGTCCAGATGTTGGCCTGCTGATGATGATGATGATGATGATGATGATGCTCCGTGCTCTGACAGACAGACGCTGGACTGACAACACTGTCCTCATGTCCCTGACAGTCTGAATACAGGGTTTACTGACCACTGACCGTGGAGGACAGACACAAAGACATTTAGAGACACAACGTTTACATGTGAAAGACAGAGACATAAAGGACATTTGACATTAGATTCTCACCAAGATATCAAAGACGTTAAAAACACAAATAAGAAACTTAGTGGACAAAAAGAAATACAGAGAAGACAAAGAGACACAAAGTTAATCTTTTGAGGACATAAAAGGACAAATAGTCACTGAAACACTGGAGGACAAAGAGACAAAATAACACTGAAAATATAAATAGGACATTTAATGGACAAAGCAACATATAGAGGATCTGTGGAGGACAGATAGAAAGACAGAGACATAACGTGGAGGGACATGGAGACATATGGACACTTTAAAGATGGAAGGAGACAAGAAGACAACAGTTGGACATAAAGTACAGAAGCTGAATTTAAACAGGAATTTTCCAGGTGGACATTTAAAACATACATAAGACAAAAATAAATTCAAAGAGACAGAAAATAAACCTTTGGAGGACTAACAGATAAGTTCCAGGAGGACTTTGAAAAATAAATAAATAAGACATTTAAGGGACAAATAAAGAATTTGAAGGACATATAGAAGGAACAGTGGAGGACAAAGAGACATAAAGATGAATGTTAGAGGACACAAACTGTGAAGTAACATTAGATTTATAAAAAACAAAGAGACATATTGGAAGACAAAGGCACTGTAAGACATTAATAACACTAAAGTCATAAAGACAATGTTTGAAGGACATGAAGAGACATTTGAGGACAAAATAAACTTGAGGTAACTGAGGGACATTAATGAGACATTAAATGAGTGTAAAGACACAAAAGGAATCTTTGAAAGCCATGTAGGAGACAGATGGAGGACACAAACTAACATTAAGGACAGATTTTTGCAGAAGACATGTTGGGACAAAGGGGGACATTTGTGGACTTAAAAAATCATTTAATATTTAAAAGACATACAGAACAAAAAGAGATTTCAGACAAAAGACAGAAATATTGGCCAAAGAAAGAGACAGAAAAACTTGAGGACATTCTGACACTGAAAAATATTGAGGACAAAGAGACATCTAGTGGACATTAAGTAATAAAATATGAAGACCTTTGAGGACATAGAGACATAAATATGTATTTGAGGACATGGACATTAAAACAAGCCATCAGGTGGGGGGGGGGCGATATGACAAAAATATATCAGGATATTTTTATTAGAAAATCATGATTTCGATTTTATCACGATCTTACATGTATTTATATTGTGTATTATGCTACTGTATGTATTTAGATTTACTTTTACTGTTTTTACTTTACTTTCTACTGTTTTTTTCAAGCACAAAGGTAAAAGTAAAGGCAGTAAAATCTGCAGAACCACAAACAGAACATGAACGAACTCTTTAACTGAAACACCAGAACGTTTTGATCACATGTTAAAATTACAACATGGTTCTTCTGGTAAACCAGTCCCATGTCCCCCAGAGGACAGGGGACAGGGGACAGGGGACAGGGGACTGAGGACAGGGGACTGGGGACAGGGGACAGGGGACAGGGGACAGAGGACAGAGGACAGGTTTATCAACATGACACCTTTTTCTCCTCTTATGATTTTGCACGTCTGAATTTAATCATCAAAAAATACCAATAAGAAAACATTAAAGTAAAACAACAGCAATAAAAATGTTGATTTTTCAAAAAAAGGAAACAATAACATGACAAATATTAAAATTGTAATCAAGTAAAAACACTAATACCACAAAGTAAAAATACCTAAATAAAGAATGTGAGTATTTTTCATCACAGCAGGTCAGAGATCAGTGTTTCAGTGAATAGTTTTATTTATGGCGCCCGCCACATTAAAAACATCGACACCACGACATGATTTTATATTTTTGGAGCTGCGCACCTTTTTCGCTCGTGTCTAGAAGGTAACTCTATATTTGTTCGTTATTTCTACTGAAATAATCAAACTCTCACGAGATTTCACAGGTCTAGGGTTCCCTTCTAGACACGACCCTCTGTCTGTCTGTCAAACTACAGACAGCAGACTGTCTGTAAACATCACGATGTTAAACTCTGCAGTCTACAGGTTTGGTTTGTCACCAACTTTGTGATTTTTATTTTTAATCAGTCTGAGAGGACGACGGTATCAGTGATTGATTATTGATCAGTCTGCCCTCCTCTCCTCCCTCACCTGTTCACTCTGCTGTGAGAAGATCTGAAAGTTTCTCTCAGACAAACACAGACTCTCCTGTTTTACGTTTAGGCCTCTTTATACAGCTGTTTAATGTTATAAGTGCATCTGGTTGGTGATGATGTCATCAACCATCACGTTAGTTTGTGTTGTCATTAGCAACAGTCTCCTCCACACGCAGCTTCTCTGCAGTTGGTCTGTGTTTCCTGATCAGATAAACCAGCGACGGAAAGACGAGAAAAGTTGCGCCAGTTAAAATAGAAGCGTCCCGTCAAAATTTAAAATCTCTTATAGGTCCGTATAGGACGGCGTGTGGGTCCGTATAGGACGGCGTGTGGGTCCGTATTGGACGGCGTGTGGGGTCCGTATAGGACGGCGTGTGGGTCCGTATAGGACGGCGTGTGGGTCCGTGTAGGACGGCGTGTGGGTCCGTATAGGACGGCGTGTGGGTCCGTATAGGACGGCGTGTGGGTCCGGACTCGGACCGCGGTCCGCCTGTTAGGGACCCCTGAACGATCCATACGATCTCCTCACTTTGGCAGATCGTCTACACGTTCTAATCCTTCACGATCTAATCTCGTCATATCGCAAACCCACCATCAGGCATGAAGAGATTTCATTAGAAAGGACACCACAAACTGGAGGACAATATAGACATTTAGCCAATATAAAGACATCTTAAAGAAGACAAAGACGTCCTTTTGAGGACATAAACTGATATTAAGGATCAATTTTGAGAATGTGGACATAAGATATTTTCAAAGGTTATGAGAACATAAAGGACGAAGACTTTCTTTGATGGACATGAGCAAACATTCAGAGGAGACAAAGAGACATAAGGTCTTTTTCAGACAAAGACGTAACACTTTAGACATAGAGGGATCTTAAAAAGTCAAATAATTAGGATATATAGAAACATCTAGATATGTTGAGGACTGACAGGAGACAGTTGGAGGACATAAATGACAGTTAAGTCTTAGGACAAAGAGATGTAAAGACACATTGAGGACAGCAGACAGTTGGACGCTGCCTCCCACAGGAGGACAATTGTTGGACTCGTGCTGGTCTAAAGGATTTTCTTCTTGTCTCCTGACAGTTTGGATGTAACGAGGACTCAGAGGAAGACATGACGTCCCCACGGTGGACCCGCCTCTCCATCCCGTCCGTCTTGGTCCTGGTCCAGGTCCTGTCCCTTTCCCACTTGGCGTGGACAGCCCGCTCTGACAGAAACATGGTGTCAGACGAGTACGTACGCGCCACGGTGAACGCCACTGTGCTGGATGGACGAGGAAACACCATTCACCTGATGAGCAGTGATGATGGGACGTATGGACAGAACTCACCAAAGGTGGACACAAGGGGCGTGGTCATCGCTCCAGCGCCACATCACGGAGGTAATGACATCACCAGGGCACAACACACCTGTTTCCACCGGTTGATAAACTGATGACAACAGCAGCGTCACAGATTACAGCGGTGTTACAGATTACAGCGTGTCACAGATTACAGCGTGTCACAGATTACAGCGTGTCACAGATTACAGCAGTGTTACAGATTATAGTCGTGTTACAGATTACAGTGGTGTTACAGATTACAGCGGTGTCACAGATTACAACGGTGTCACAGATTACAGCGATGTCACAGATTACAGCAGTGTTACAGATTACAGCGGTGTTACAGATTACAGCGGTGTTACAGATTACAGCGGTGTCACAGATTACAGCGGTGTCACAGATTATAGTTGTGTTACAGATTACAGCAGTGTTACAGATTACAACGGTGTCACAGATTACAACGGTGTCACAGATTACAGCAGTGTTACAGATTACAGTGGTGTTACAGATTACAGCGGTGTCACAGATTATAGTTGTGTTACAGATTACAACGGTGTCACAGATTACAGCGTGTCACAGATTACAGCAGTGTTACAGATTACAGCAGTGTTACAGATTACTACGGTGTCACAGATTACAGCGTGTTACAGATTGCAGCGGTGTCACAGATTACAACGGTGTCACAGATTACAGTGGTGTCACAGATTACAACGGTGTCACAGATTACAGTGGTGTTACAGATTACAGCGGTGTTACAGATTACAGCGGTGTTACAGATTACAGCGGTGTTACAGATTACAACAGTGTCATAGATTACAGCGGTGTTACAGATTACAGCGGTGTTACAGATTGCAGCGGTGTTACAGATTACAGCGGTGTTACAGATTACAGCGGTGTTACAGATTGCAGCGGTGTTACAGATTACAGCGGTGTTACAGATTACAGCAGTGTTACAGATTACAACGGTGTCACAGATTATAGTTGTGTTACAGAGCGTTACAGAGTGTTACAGCGGTGTTACAGATTACAGCGGTGCCTGTTTCTCATCATAATCATGTTTTCTCACATTTTTCCTTTTTCAAAAACATGTAACTTTAGTTCTGGTTCTGTGTTTTGGATATTGCACTTGGCCATACTGAGATTTTCTTGTGGTCCAGCCCTGGACACCTACACACCAAAAACCCAATTTATAAAGATATTTGGTCACATGAAACGTGTGCAGCATATGTCTAGAGCAGAGCTCTTTTCCTCGCCAGTCTTCAGTCTCTCTGGGCCGTGGACGCCAACTTCGAACAAAGAAACGTCTCTAAGAAAAAAAAAAGAATTTAATAGTTACTGCTCAACAGTTTAGTTTCTCTGCTGTGTCGCTGTTTCTATTTTCAGGTTTCTGCTTTTTTTACTGTCTCTTTTTTCTTTTCTTTTTTCTCTTTTATTTCTTTTCTTTCTTTCTTTCTTTCTTTTTTTCTTTATTTTATTGTTTCTTTTGTAATCATGAACCAGCTAAACCCAGCTGGCTTTGACAAGCAGCTAACACTGAAGTTTAACCTCTTTTACAGTGGACAAAAACCCCACTGACAGCTGCTAACATCTGTCTTTAGTCTTCAGTGTCAATAAAAGTCCTTTATTTTGTAAAAAAAGAAAGAAAGAAAGAAAAGAACCTGAAAAGACAGTCAGATGGTTTCAGTCTGCAGACATGTTGAGCTGTTAGAAACACGTCTGTGATCAGCCTGCAGACGTCTGCAGCTTAGTTTGTGTCTGTTAAATAATAAGAGATAATTACCAAGCAGGTGTTCGTTAAAGTTTGAAGGAAGCGAAGAAGCACCTGACAGGAAGTGACTTCAAACCGTTTAACTCACAGCTCCCCGTTGATACTCCCTCTTACTTTCACCCAGGATATAAGGTTAGGAATCAAGAACTCACTGTTGTCATGACAACGACTAATTCTGTCCCCTTGACCACCAACGTCAGCTGCTGGCTGCGGGTGATAATGAGTAACACGGCGAGTGATTATTTATTCATAAGTGACGTCATTTCCTTCGATCCGTCTCGTTTCTATAGTTCGAGGACAGTTTCATCCTTTCGTCCTTTCTGAGGATATTCCTATAAAAAGGCTGCTGTGGAACATAGAACCGCTTCCTCTCTGCACCTCGTAGGTTAATTAGTCTCTCGTCCTCCCTTTGACTGCTTTGATGAGGAGAAACAAAAACGTTACGTCCATCTGAACCAGATAAAACCGGTCGGAGGTGAAGGTGAAACTTGTCTGAGAGATTTTTCAGACGGAGCAGGTTAGTTCACTACTGTAATAAATGAATTTCATTTAAAAAAATGTTTCAGATAAGTTTATTGACAGTGAGGGGAAACTTTCTGAACGGTGCACCTCGACCTCTCGACACCTCGTGACTGATCTGAACCCAGCAGGTGTTTTTCTCTTCTCGTCATTAACTGTCAGTTTGAATCCTCCAAGATAAAAAGTTTGCAGAAACTTTTCAACCTTTATTTAGTTGAATACAGAGCAAAGACCAGATATTTTAATGTTCCAGCTGATAAACTTCATCGTTGTTCTGTAAATATACACACATTGTTGGGACAGGAGCATCAAAAGAAGAATTAACTTTTATTAACTCCAGAAATTTATCAGTTTCTTTGTCCCCCCAAACATATCTTACTTTATCGTCCGCCGCCTTTTTTTGTGACCACGACGTAGACATAAAAACTTTCCATAGCAAAAAGTCGACTTTCCTTTTATCGATACGCAGACAAATCCACCCCTCCAAGCATAAAAACGTTTTTGCAAATTTTCGGCCTTTTTTCGTTTCCATTAATGTTTATTTTCGCTATTTTTGAAAACTCGAATAAGAATAGGTGGATGGAAACCCTGTTATTGTCTCGTAAATGTCCTCAAACACCAGAAAATATTCACATTTAAGAAGCAACAATCAGACTCAAACCGATTAGTTGGTTATCAAAATAGTTGGCGATTAATTTAATAATCAATTATTGGATGGGGAGGAGCTCCATCAGTTAGAGTCAGATGTTTATTTCTGTTGTTAAACAGAACATGAATCAATTCCTGCTGAGCGTCATTCATAATAACTGAATCAGTCCAACTCACTGATCAGCTGATCAGATCAATAAAATCAGTCATCAGCTGAACATTTGAATTTGTTGTCCTGCTGGTTTAGTCGCGTGTCTCTGTCCTGTGTGTCGTGGATGTGGTGGACGCTGCGGCTGAAGCACTGCGGACGTTTCCGTTCAGGCAGCTGAAGGTCGGAGCGTCTCTGCTCTCGAGTGTCAGATTACAGTCAGAGGCTCCAAGGACACTGCAGTGGAGCTCCAACCGTCTGCAGCCTCCAAACACTGAGCCTCGACGTCTGCACCTGACAAACACTGAGCCTCGACGTCTGCACCTGACAAACACTGAGCCTCGACGTCTGCACCTGACAAACACTTCACTCACATGATAACCACGTCATCCTGACGCAGCTGTACGGAAAACACCAAACCCAACGATAAGAAACCACAACCAGTAAAATGTCAGAGTGGAGATTCTGATTCATTTAAACTCAGGAAGATGTGAAATGATGAAATCATGTCTCTTCAGTGACGTGATGCTGAATTTATTCAACAAACTTTTAACTGTCAGTGTTTTCAACACTTTTCCAACATTTTTTCAACAGGTTTCCTTTTCAACTGAAATTCATCGGTGACTGTTAGAACCACATTAAACAAGTTGGAAACACTGAAACATGAATTATAAATCTGTTATAAATGTGTTGGAACCGCAGTGTCTTTTAATGTACTGTAGGTACAGTAACCATGGTAACAGTGTGTCTCTTCTCCTCAGTGGTGGACCGGCAGGGCTGCGACCCCACCACTCGTTTCCTGGTTCCTCCTCGGAGCGTCCACTGGGTAGCACTGCTGCAGAGAGGAAACTGCACCTTCAAAGAGAAGATCCTGAAGGCGGCGGCCTACAACGCCACCGCTGTCCTCATCTACAACAACTCCACCGACATCACGGTCAAGATGGGACACGAAGGTCAGAGGTTCCAACACAACACTCACAAGATGGTGGCACATATGTTTGTTAGCATGTTAGCATCTGTCAGATTTGACATATCTATTGATCAGCTGATAAGTTTCATCACAGTCATGTTACAGAAACAGTCGTCTCAGAAACATTTGGACAGCGACCCGGGCTTCATGAGTTCAGCTCTGCGTGTCACAGACTTTCAGGTTTAATTCAAGGGGTTGAACAAAAATATCCCATGAAACATTTAGGAATTGTAACCATTTTTATACAAAGTCTCCTCATTTCAGGGGGAAAAATTAACTTTACCTTAAATAAAATTCATTTTTAGTACTTTGTTGAGAATCCATCCCGTCACCAAACGCTGTGACGCTCCTTTACTGCAGCTGACTTCATTTGTTGTGTTTTGTTGTTGTTGTTGTGTCTTTAACAAGTGAAATGCAGGTTAATCTGTTGATTCACTGGGTCGTGGCAGAATATTCCACGTCTTTACCTTAAGAAGCTCCTGGGTTGCTTTCGCAGTATGTTTTGGGTCACTGTAAATCTGTACTGTGAAGCGCCGTCCAATCAGCTTTGCAGCATTTGTCTGAGTCTGAGCAGAAAGTTTATTCCTGTACACTTCAGAAATCATCTGACTGCTTCTGTCTTCAATAAACACTAATGTCTCAGTGGAAGCCATGTGTGTCCATACCACCACACTGAAGAGCAGCTGTGCTTTGGATCGTGATCCTTCACCATGGATTCTGCACAGCGTTGTCCTCTGTGGACGTCCTGAACTCACCACTGCGCTCTTTCTTTCTCAGAATCTACCAAACTGTTTTGGCCACTCGTAACATTTCTGCCTGCATGTTGTGGGTTTACAGCAACAGCTTCCAAATGCAAACGTCACACCTGGAATCAACTCCAGACCTTTTACCTGCTTAACAGATGATGGATTAACGAGGAGCCCATCAAATAGCTTTGAAGTCAATTGTCCAGTTACTTTTGGTCCCTTGAAAAAGAGGCAGCTACATAATTCCTGAACTCTTCGTCCAGTTTGGATGTGAATACCCTCAAATTACAGCTGAGTCTGCACTTTAAGCCCATATTGATTCTATAATTGTAACTTGGATATGTTTTGATAAACAGCTGAAATAACAAAACCTGTGTCACTGTACAAATATATGGACTAAGGCTGCAACGGATCGTCCTCTACGGTTCTGACCACATGTGAGCATCATCGTTTTTCTGTCACTGTTAGTTCTGTATAAGTTCTAAAAGCTGAAGTCTCCATGCAGAGCTGCAGTGAACAGACAGGACAGATGCTGCTGTGTGCAGCTCAGCTCTCAGTTAAAAGTCGTCACGTCGCCTCGAGTGAAATCCAGACCATAACTTTTTTCACTGATGTAACTCTGCTGTCACCATAGAAACAGATCATCAAACTTTGGTGATGTCATGTCTTAACTTGTCCACAGCTCCTCTCTGCTCACCGCTGCAGCTCTGTCTCACCCCGTCTGTCACACAGTGTGTCTGCTGATTGATCATCACTTCTAACCAATCAGATGTGCTGCTGTAGGCGGGACATTGAGTCAGACTACAGAGTGTAGTTGTGTATTAAACTGTACAGTGTATAATGATCTAATATATGTACAGTATATACATAGTACAGCACTGTATAAGTTTGAAGTTTTTAATATTATTACCATTATCATTACTATGATCATTATTATTACATCACATCACTATGGTGATAATTACAGACAGACAAAGATCAAAGACAAGTGCATTTTTAAAATCATTCTAATCCCAACACTTTTTTCTTTTTTGCTGATCTGAAAAATGATCCGATCCGTTACTCAAAACCGTGATACGATCTGAACCGGGAGGTTTTTGATCCACTGCAGCTCTAATATGGACTTAACTGTAGTTAGCCAGTTTAGCTTAGCATAAAGATATGAGACAGAGGAGAACAGCTAGTTTAGATAAATACAGGAAACAGAGGGAAGCAGGTTGAAGTGTTCCTTTAAATGTCATGCTGGAGAGGAGAGGGGAGGTGTGTGTGTGTGTGTGTGTGTGTGTGTGTGTGTGTGTGAGGCAGTGACTTCCTGGGGATCGATGTCGAGTTCTAAATATAGAGAGGAATGTGTCATTAATTGATGAGGTCACCATGACCTCACACTGTGTGTGTGTGTGTGTGTGTGTGTGTGTGTGTGTGTGTGTGTGTGTTTGTGTGTGGGGGGGGGGGCGTTCTGCTGCACACAGAGGGCATGTTTCTGTAATCTGGTGTTTCTTAGGATCCTCGCAGTTTCAAGAATCTGTCACGTCACCAAAGTTAAACAAAGTCCTGTAGGTTGTTTGGCTTCTGGAATCAATGAACTCCTGATCATGAACAACAGCAAGACACACACACACACACACACACACACACACACACACACACACACACACACACACACACACACACACACACACTGACATAGCGAGCTGTGTTTGTGCAGGTACTGGTGACACAGTGGCGGTGATGATCACTGAGGCGTATGGTAAGGAGATCCTGGCTCACCTGGAGAGGAACCTGACGGTCCTGGTATCTGTGTTCGTGGGTCAACGTGGTCCCACCAAGAACATCAACCGCGGCTCGCTCGTCTTCGTCTCCATCTCCTTCATTGTCCTCATGATCATCTCGTCGGCCTGGCTCATCTTCTACTTCATCCAGAAGATCCGCTACACCAGTGCCCGCGACCGCAGCCAGGTAACATGCTAACATACAAGCTAACATACAGGCTAATACACAGCTAACACAAGGCTAACATATGGCTAACTCAACTTCATCCAGAAGCCAGGATGCCCGCAGCCAGGTAACATGCTAACATACAAGCTAATCCACAGCTAACATACAGCTGCATATGAGCGTGTTCACTGAATAGTGTACAGTGTGTACTTGTGTACAGTGGATGTATTGTGTGTACAGTGTGAGTATAATACATACAGTGAGTACAGTGTGAGCACAGTGTGTACAATGTCTATAGTATGTAGTGTACAATGTGTACAGTGTACAGTGTGTACAGTGTGTACAGTGTGTATAGTGTGTGCAGTGTGTGCAGTGTGTACAGTGTGTAGTGTGTACAGTGTGAACAGTGTGTGCAGTGTGTACAGTGTGTATAGTGTACAGTGTGTACAGTGTTTACAGTGTGTACAGTGTGTACAGTGTGTATAGTGTGTACTACAGTGTGTATAGTGTGTATAGTGTGTACAGTGTGTAGAGTGTACAGTGTGTACAGTGTGTACAGTGTGAACAGTGTGTGCAGTGTGTGCAGTGTGTACAGTGTGTACAGTGTGTACAGTGTGAACAGTGTGTGCAGTGTGTGCAGTGTGTGCAGTGTGTACAGTGTGTATAGTGTACAGTGTGTACAGTGTACAGTGTGTACAGTGTTTACAGTGTGTACAGTGTGTACAGTGTTTACAGTGTGTACAGTGTGTACAGTGTGTATAGTGTGTACTACAGTGTGTACAGTGTGTATAGTGTGTACAATGTGTACAGTGTGTAGAGTGTACAGTGTGTATAGTGTGTACAGTGTGTACAGTGTGTATAGTGTGTACAGTGTGTACAGTGTGAACAGTGTGTACAGTGTGTGCAGTGTGTACAGTGTGTACAGTGTGTGCAGTGTGTACAGTTTGTACAGTGTGTACAGTGTTTACGGTGTGTTGATTAACACGTTCCACTGGTACATATATGATGTCCAGCTGTCCACACACACTTTTAGACATGTAATAATCTGTCCTCCCTCTCTGTCTCTCAGCGTCGTCTTGGTGATGCAGCAAAGAAAGCTATTGGGAAGTTGACCACAAGGACGGTGAAGAAAGGAGACAAGGTCAGGATAAAGACATCTTCTACCTCTGTCCTCATCTCTGACAGTAAGAATTGTCTCATCCAGCTGTGGACATGTTTGTGTTTGACTGAATGAACCTTTAACAGAACACTTACGTCCAGCTGAGATGGACACCTGAGGACATTCAGGACATCTCTAATACACTGGTGGGATACAGAGTAGGCACTAGGACCCAGAGGAGGATTTAGTATTTATGTTGTTGACCTTCAGGCTGCAGATGAAGCAGTGATGGACGTCCAATCACACAGAGGTCAGAGGTCACATGACGATGGTGACCAAAGATAAACTTGACACAGATGAAAGAATAAATCAGATGTGAAGAGGAACGTTTAGAACCTGCTGCAGGAACCAGAAACGCTCATCACATGGTTCATACGCAGTCTCTCCATTCTCATCAGCGATTATGGGCTGAACAACTAATCAGTTAATCAAGAAAATGATCAACAGATTGATCAATACTTTAAAAACAGGTCCACTGTCACTCATTTTCTCTACTAACTGATCAGTTGTTTCGTCCATAAAATGTCCATAAGTCCAAGATGACGTCCTCAAATGTCTTGTTTTGTCCACAACTCAGAGACATTCAGTTTACTGTCAGAGACGAGGAAAGAAACCAGGAAATATTCACATTTAACAAACTGGAATCTAAGAATTGGGACTTTTTTCTTAAAAAGTGATTCAAACCGATTCATCAATTATCAAAATATTAATTTTATAATCCCTTTATATTTGATTAATATTTGCAGCAGGAAACTTTTTTTTTTGCTGCATCGTCGTTTCCATGGACACATTTAATAAACAAGAATGAAAATGAAAATTAAATTATTGATCGATCTCAATATAAAACCTGATTCAACAACTGAACACGTTTTAAATAAACTGCTGCGCTGCGTTCAGACTCGACGTCCTGCATGTCTCTTAGTCCGTCTGTCCAGCTCCTGGTGGACAGTTGGGGGACGTGTCTCATGTCTGTCATGTATTTCAGGAGACAGATCCAGATTTTAACCACTGCGCCGTGTGTATCGAAGCGTACCAGCTGAACGATGTGGTCCGAATCCTGCCCTGCAAGTGAGTCTGATCACACACACACACACACACACACACACACACACACACACACACACACACACACACACCTGCACACACACACACACACACACACACACACACACACCTGCACACACACACACACACACACACACCACACACACACACACACACACACACACACACACCACACACACACACACACACACACACACACACACACACACACCTGCACACACACACACACACACACACACACACACACACACCTGCACACACACACACACACACACACCACACACACACACACACACACACACACACACACACACACACACACCTGCACACACACACACACACACACCACACACACACACACACACACACACACACACACACACACACACACACACACACCTGCACACACACACACACACCTGCACACACACACACGCACACACACACACACACACACACACACACACACACACACACACACACGCACACACACACACACACACCTGCACACACACACACACACACACACACATACACACACACACACACCTGCACACACACACACACACACACACACACCTGCACACACACACACACACACACACCTGCACACACACACACACACACACACACACACACACACCTGCACACACACACACACACACACACACACACACACACACACACACACCTGCACACACACACACACACACACACACACCTGCACACACACACACACACACCTGCACACACACACACACACACACACACACACACACACACACACACACACACACACACACACACACCTCAGGTATAAGCTCCACCCCTCGTCCTTCAGGCTGCTGCCTGATGATGATGATGATGATGATGATGATGATGATGATGATGATGATGTGTGTGTGTGTCTCTCTGTGTGTCTCTGCAGACATGTCTTCCATAAAGTGTGTGTGGACCCGTGGCTGAACGAACACTGCACCTGTCCGATGTGTAAACTCAACATCCTCAAAGCTCTTGGCATCATGGTGAGTCATCGATGACATCAACAACTGCAACATGCCAGCTGTGATTGGTCTATAACAACCATCCTAATGTCTGTCTGTCCTCTGTCTGTCTTCAGACAAGTCTTCCCTGCGTGGACAGCGTGGTGTTGGACGTGGAGCGTCTGGGCGTCAGTCAGGCGTCGGGCAGCCAGAGGGCACTGCTGGGCGACAGCAATCAGCCTTCCATCAGCCTGGAGCCACTCAGCCCCCCCCACCCTGAGGCCACGCCCAGAACACCTGCTGACATCACCATCGCCGTGACCAGTAAGAGTGCAGCACCACACGATACACCTTGTCACGAAACGACATGCCAAGATAAACACGAGACTAACACAGTGCAACTTCACGTTCTCAGGTAGCAGCTTATCACAGAGTAACTCTATACTGTTGACGGGGGCGTGGTCTGTGTTTCTGTCTCGCCAGGCGGTGGCGGTCACTTCTTCAACAGGAACTCAATGTCTCCTCGCAGCGTCGTCTGTGAGATGGAGCTGCCGGACATCCAGGCCTCGCTCGACCTCTACGACGACAACAAGTCCTGAGGCCTGTCGCCATGGTTACCACCCCCCACCTCCATCTGCTGATGGCTGGTTGGACGGCCTTTTATGGACACAGGAAGTGTTGGGACTGGAGGTGGTCGGATGAACTTTTAAACATCATTTATTCCATCAGACTCTGGATGCTGGTCTCAGATCAGACCCGTTAGACATTCTCATCTTTTTATTTTCACAGAAGAACAAGAACTCCAGAGGAACTAGAACCTTAACCAGGTTCCTCTGATGAAACTGGAGACAATGTTATTGAGTTCCTGGAAAACTTCTGTAGTTCCTGAAAACACTCTTATGTTGCTGGAAAAGGGTTCCTGGGAAAGTTCCTGTGTTCCTAGAAAACTTCCTGCATTTCTTGAATGGGTCTCAGAAAGTTCCCAAGTTCTTAAAAAAGGTTCCTGAGTTTCAGGAAGACATTCCAGGGATCCTGAAAGGATCCGGTAACAGGTCCTGAGTTCCTAAAAATGTCCACTAAAAGGTTTGTGGATTCCTAACGAGGTTCCTTGGTTCTGAAAATGCTCCCGAGTGCCTGGAAAGGTTCCTTAAAAAAATTCAGGGTTCCATAAAGAACCTCCTCCAGGGATTTTCTTGGCTTTCCTGGCTCTGTAAAAAGGTTCCCAGAGATCTTTACTGGGCTCTAAAAGGCTTTTGGAAAAGTTTTTGAGATCCTAAAAAGGTTCCTGCATTCTGGAAAAAGTTTCAAGAGTACTTCCTGGACACATTCCTGAGCCCCTTAAAAGGTCCTTGGGATCCTGGAACGGGGTTCTGCTAAAGGTCCTGAAGTCCTGAAAAAGGTTCTGGAAACATTTGTGGTGTATTATAAATGTTCTTGGGTTCTCAAAAACCTCTTTAAAAAGGTTCCTGGAAATGTTCTTGATGCTTTGAAAATGTTTCTGAGTTCCTGGATCTTATCTGAACCTGAATGGAGCTGAAAGCTTCAGAACCAGAACAACCAGAGAACCTGAACCAGTTCCTGTCAGTGTTCTTGATGTTAAGTCAGTGATGACTCTGTACCTTGAGCCTCTGATTGGCTGACTGAGGATGACATCATTAACAGACTCTGAAGACCTGGACCTGGATCTATAAATATTGACTGAGAGTGGAACCAGGACCAGAGGAGAACCTGGACATTAAAGTGTTAAATCTCCCCTGTAGCAAAAACAAAAACAAAAACAAAAAAAACCCAACCACTTCCTGTGTAGAACAAAGAGACGTTTAGATTTAAAGGAGCAGTCCAACATTTCAGAGAACCCGTTGCTGTCTGTGGGGTTCCTCTGGGAGGCGTCCTCGGTCCTCTGCTGCTCTCATGAAACCTGATACTGATCTAAAGGGACATTTCAACATGTATTAAACACTTGGGTTCTCTTCTCCAAAGGAGAGGATGAGTGAACCTGTTAGCGTAGCTTAGCACAAACACTGGAAGCAGAGGCAAACTGTTAGCTTAGCTCCATCAAAACAGAAATCTCAAAGTCTGCCTGATTTTTATCTTGGTAGTTAACCAGCAAGTCCAGCACATCTGGAGCTGTGAGCCAATGAGAAGAGAGGTGAGCGACTTCCTGTACTGACACAAACTGTAAACAAAACAATTTGGTTCATTTTCACTGTGATTTTACACCAAATTAAGTTGAACTGAATTCACAGAAAACAATCAAAGAAAACGTGGCTGCAGCAGCAACATGTTTTTAAGACACCTAAAAGAATTATAGACAGACTTTTCTGACAGGAAACCTCCGTTATATCAGACAAATATCTCTACAAACCAACCAAACTCCATTCATAAAATCAGTGATTTTAGCTCAGAGAACAGAGGAGCTGCTTCATCTGTTCGTGTGTTTGTGTTGTTATGACACTTCAGTGAATCTGAATTAACCCTTTAAAACACTGAAGCGCAGCACATCATCATCATCATCATCATCATCACAGGACTGTAAATGTTCCTGTGTTGATGTTAAATTATCATTAAAATACTGAGAAGACACAACATGTGACATCAGAGCTGATGAACAGGACAAAAGTCAAACGCACCGATGATCAATATGAAACAGTTTGAAGCTGAAATTCACTGAAGTGTGAGCGACCCGCTGTTGCTATGGTAACACTGGTTAATATTAAATAGTAGCGCTGCAACTAGTGATTACTTTTAACTGTTAGATCAGTGGGAAAATTATTGACAGATTGATCACTAGTTGATCAAAAAAATGTTGATCAGAGTCCAACATGACGTCCTCAAATGTCTCGTTTTGTCCACAACTCAAAGACATTCAGTTTCCTGTCAGAGAGGAAAGAAACCAGAAAATATTCACATTTAAGAAACTGACATCAAAGTATTTTGACTTGTGATTAATTTAATTATTGATTAATCATTGCAGCTCAGTTCACTGATCAGCACGCTGCAGTAGAACTGATTATTGTCAGTTTGAATAAATCTGTTGTCTTCAGTTCAAACACAAAGATTCAGTTTACTGACAGAAAAAGATTCTGAAACGCTTTAAAATGATCAATAATCAATAATCATCTGATGTCACCTCCTGTTACAGCTGTGTTTGTGACTCGCCTGCTGTCTTTGTCCCTGTCTTCCTATCGGCTCACAGAGGAGGCGTGGTCCTCAGGTGTGTCATACCTGCGGACCTCCAGCAGAGACTTAGAGGTTGAGCTGAAATGACGGACTGCTCCTTTAACGTGTATTAAACAGCTTCTGAAGTACTCAGCGTGTAATAATCAGATCAATATATAAACAGCATTATACAATCTATATCCTGACTGACTGATCGATCAATATCTATCAATGAAGTGACCTGAACACGACCCGTTTGTGTCTGTCTGTCTGTCTGTGTCACATGGTACTGATGATGATGAAGATGATGAAGGAGGATGAGTGTGATGCTTTCAGTTCACTGTGTCTCTACTGCCTCAGAATTAAACGTGTCATTAAACGTGTCATTAAACGTGTCATTAAACGTGTCATTATCGCCTTTAACGTGCGCGACTCCACCTTTATTTACATTCCCACACTCTTTATGGCTTTGAACTGAAAACAGTGCATGCTGGGTAATTGTGATCCATCCAGCCTGAAGCTGCAGTCAGATCAATAATTTTTCAACTAATCGATTATTAGTTTGGTTCATAAAATGTGGAAGAGGAGTAAAGAAACCATTGACTGAAAACAATCAATAATCAGAATAGCTGCGGATTAATTTAATAATTGATCAATAACAGATTAATGGTTGAAGTTGTTTGTTTGGTTGATTTCTTTGTCCAGCTGTTTGTTGTTGTGCACAATTTAATGACTGATTGATTGATTTAAAGACAAATTGATCATTCCATAATATCAGAATCCAACATGGCTGCCGTCACTGAGTGGCTTTTGTCAAAGAAAATGTAGAAAAAGTTCCAGTGATATTGTTACTAATATTATTTAATATTTTATCGTAAAATCAGGCTGAAAATCAAAAATGATGCAGCAGGTAGAAAAGATCATTTATCTGTGAAATATTGATATTTAGATGAGACTTTACTCAAAGCTGCTCTCGTTTTACTCACTGTGTGTTAATAATTAATAATTAATAATTATCTTTTTATTTGATTTTCACCCAAGTAATTCCTGGACTGTAATAATCTTTATGTTATATTGAGTTCAGCTGTTTTTCTCGACCAAAATGTGAAATTAAAAAGGTTCCAGTTTGAAAAATCAAAAAGAATGAAATCAACCAAAATATGTGAACATTTCAAAAAATTAAATTTAACACATTTTTATTGTTTCTAAATTCAAAGTTGTTGTGATCAGTGATGAAAAATCAGACAGCAGGAGTCCACAAGAGGGCAGCAACACCGAGGAGGACAGCTGCTGTGAAACAGAAGAAGAAGAAGAAGAAGCAGAAGAAGAAGAAGAAGAAGAAGTTGTTGTTAAACTGCCTTTTTTTTTTTCATGGACAGATTAGAAAAATAAATGAAGCAGGTTATAAAATCTCCAGATATTAAACAGAATTTAAATAAAAAAAGTGAAGCTGTCAAGATTTTTACTTACAGATACATGTTTGCAGCTTTCTCTCACTTTTTTCAAGTCTTTCCTGTTGCAATTTCATGATCAATTTATCTGTTCATCATTGTTTTATTGATCAGTTTTTTGGTTTATAAAATGTCAAAAAATGTCAAGAAGACATTCTCAGTAAGAAACCAGAAAATATTTACAGTTAAGAAGCTCGAATCTGAGAAATTTGACTTTTTAAAAAGAAAAAGTAGGTGGTGATTAATTTGATAATTGATTAATAATTGATTATTTGTTTGATCGTAAACTATACGCTAAAAACAGCGTTTTCGCAGTTTATGTTAAAGTTTATCAACATTCACTCGTTAACATGTTTGATCATTAAATTTTCTTGTTTTCAGAACAGAAACAGGAAGTGATCAGTCATGTTTATGATCATGTGACCTTCACATGGACAGTCACATGTTCCTGCATCACATGACGGTGAAAATAATAAACTGACTGAATCAACATTTATTTATAATATTTTGACTGAATGTCAAACAAAGAAATCAACTCTTTATGTGAATAAATTCCTTTATTAAACTTTTATTAAACTTTTATTAAACTTTTATTAAACTTTTATTAAACCTTGAGGATGAAGACGATGTCGACTTACTTCAGTAACTATTAAATATGATGTGACTGTTTGTCCATAAAGAATTTAATGTTATTTTATTGTTTCCAGGAGAAATTTAATTTCTGTTTAGTCCCTCAACCTTTAACCCTTGACTGCTGCTGTTTATGATTCTTTCAAAATAAAATAAAACAATTCAAAACTCTGCTGAATATTAATATTATATTTATTTACAGTTTATTTCAGTGAATACTCTTGTTTAAAACAACAACAACAACAAAACACACTCTTTATTATCAAACACTCGCCTTCGTAAATGCAAAGTTTTAATTGCCTTTTTGTTTTTCAGTCCATTTTTTTATGTTTCTTTATTCGTGAATTTACTTTGTGAATATTATTAACAGATGACAACTAAAACAAAAGACGTTGGTTTTCTTGAATTAACAAACAACAACAAACAGGACGAAAAGAATCAGAGCAAAACAAAACAAATCTGGAAAATTATATAAAGAAAGAAAAAATTAAAGAATAAAAATGTGAGACTGACAGAAAATTACAAACATTAATAGTTTAGAGAAACATGTTTCATTTCATTCATTAAAACAAAGAATTAGTTTTTTTTTGTTTGTAAATTTATATTTATGAATATTAAATAAAAATAAACAGCAGCAGGTTAAGAAGAAAAAACATGAAATCATCTTTTTCACGATAATCAAAACAACCAAAAGAATCAAATCTGTGAAAATGTTTTCAATTAAAAAACTTTACAACAGAAAAAGAAACTCGAACTGAAGAAAATCAGAATCAGGTTCTTCTGAATCCTGGGTTCTGCTGGGTTCTGCTGGGTTCTCAGACACACAACTTCAGTCAATTTATCTGTTTCTTCGATTCAAAGGGTGACGTCCGATCAGCTGCTGCCGTATGACGTCATGACGCAGAGGGCGTCAGACCCGGAAGTGATGTGCAGTCAGCAGACTGAGAGAAAACAACAACATAAGAGCCGAGCTCGCGGAGTCCTGGTCTCGCCCCTGGTTCTGGTCGTGGTGTGTCTGTGTGGTCCCGGTGGTTCCCGGTGGTTCGGGTCCTGCAGCGGGTCGTGATGTGGATCGATCCGGAGGAGGTGCTCCTGGCCGGGGCTCTGTGGGTTTCTGAACGGGCCAACCCGTTCTTCATCCTGCAGAGGAGGAGAGGACACGGCCGAGGGGGGGGACTGTCCGGTGAGTACGGCTTCGACAGGACCGGGTCCGGGGACGGGTCCGGGTCCGACAGGACCGACAGGACCGGGTCTGACACCGCAGCCCGGGTCAGGGTGGAGATCTGATGTGTGTCAGTCAACAGCTGGATCAATGTGACTGACAATCGATCAATTTCTTTATTATTTCTTAAATACGTCTTTAATACGTCTGATAACAACAACAACAACAATTATGGTGATAATAATAATAATAATGATAATAATAATAATAATAATAATAATGATAATGATCCTGATCTATATTTTATTGAACTTTATTCATTTCCATCAGGTGAAACTGTGAAGCTGCAGGGAGTTAATTGATTAATTGGTTTGGAGACACATTACAAAAATAAACAATCACATTTTCTGACAAGCTGTTATAAACAGTTATAAACAGTACTGACACGTTCAGACTGGCAGAACAGAAAGAACATCATTGATCAGCTGATTCATTGATCAGCAGCGGTTTTGATAGTGGATTGATAAGTGAAGTCACTTTCATGTTTGAAGACGTACGCTAACTATTCATCAATCAGTAATCAATAACGTAATCACATTAATCCATGATGGCAATAGTTGTTAGTTACAGTTCTACATTTATCAGTAATCAATGATCTGTTGTTTCTGATTGATCAATAAATGAACTGAAAGATGACTCAATAATGATCAATAATAATTAGTCTCAGTGTGATGACATCATCACAGCTGTTTGAACGTGTCATCATTTCAGTCGTTTGTGTTCATGATGAAAAAGTTCTTATCAATGTAACAGCCTGCATCATCAATATGTTATCAATATAACATCATCAACAATCAATAATCAGTACAGGCTGAAACTGAAGACTGCTGAGCTCCACACTTCTTCTCTTCTTCCTGTGTGTTGGAGGAAGTCGTTACCGTGGAAACATCAGTCTGATAGTCACATGATGTCATCAAAACATTCAGCTGCTTTAAAGAGACGACTCACACAGACATAATCAATAATTAATCATTAGTCATCACTCAGCAGAAGATCCAGAGACCCCGCCCTCCACGGAGACTCCGCCCTCCACGGAGACTCCGCCCTCCACGGAGACTCCGCCCCCTCTGCCTGTACCTTGTTATCGTCTCATTATTCTGCTGCTCAGGATGTTTAACGGACACAGAACATGTTGTGGTGCGTTTACTGACACATGAATCTATGGACGTTCAGTCGTTACGTCCTCAGCCTGCTGGAGTAAACAGGAAGTGATTGGTGACCAGTTTTCAAACAGGACATAAAACCCCTAAAGTCCCGGTGAGCTGTTTGCACGCCGTCACGCCGCACACACCCAGTTCAGACGGTTTGTCTGTGAACGTGGCTCCAAGATAAAGATCTGCAGTGAAGATTCAGAATAAAAACATGGTTGTTGGAACTTTAGGAGACGAGCAGGATGTTCTGTTTGAAAACTGGTCATCGTTCACTTCCTGTTTGTGAGATTCTGTTTTCCTGTGAATCCAGCAGAGTTTTGTGGACTAAAAAAAAACTAAACCAGACCTTCAATCAGCACGAGGTGAGGAGATAATGACTGAATTTTCATTTTTGGGTGAACTATCCCTTTAAGGGGAGAACCGTGAGGAAAAGAAAAAAGTCTCTACCCACGTTGATGACCTTTGACCTCTTTGAGTTGTTGAGTGTAAGATTTGTTGCTGCTGGACTGAATCTCCGTCGAACGAACAAACTTTTGTCCAACTTTGGATCCTTAATAAAATCCAAACCTCTTCCAGACTTTAGACTTTAGATTCAGTGTTTCGCTGTAAGTTGAGTCTGTTGTCAGACGTGTCTGTCGTTACTGTGATGCGACAAACTGACCTGTTTGAAAACGCTGCAGCTTCATTCAGCTGATTTAAAAACAGGCCGAAATAGTTGGCAATTAATTTAATAAATTATTCAAAGATTTGTTGCAGCTCTCGTCCCAAACGACCAAACAATTAATAATCAAAATGACTCAAGTTCTCCAGTTTCCAACACTGCTGACTGACAGTGAATGCAGCTCACATCGTCCACATTGTTGAGTTTTATTAGATTTGACTGAACTGATCCAGAGTCAGAGTCCAGACCTAAAAACAGGTCTGATCTCAGAGCAGCTGCTGCAGGAGCTGCACACTGTTGATGAGATCATGAGATCATGTGACATGATGTCATGTGACCATGCAGTTCCTCTGGTGGTTATAACCTGATGTTCACTGAAAGCTTCGTTCTCGTTCCAGATTCAAGATCATTTATGATCATGAGACAACATGAAGTCAGAGTCATCGTTCCTTCATTGAACACAACACACACTGCAGATTATTCAGATTACAGCAGGATGGAAATATCAAACAAAATACACACACACACACACACACACACACACACACACACACACAGACACACACACACACACACACACACACACACACACAGACACACACACACACACACACACACACACACAGACAGACACACACACACACACACACACACACAGACACACACACACACACACACACACACACACACAGACACACACACACACACACACACACACACACAGACAGACAGAGACACACACACACACACACACACACGCACACAGACACACACACACACACACACACACACAGACAGACAGAGACACAGACACACACACACACACACAGACAGACAGAGACACACACACACACACACACACACACACACACACACACAGACACACACACACACACACACACACACACACACACACACACAGACACACACACACAGACACACACACAGACACACACACAGACACACACACACACACACACACACAGACAGACAGAGACACACACACACACACACACACACGCACACAGACACACACACACACACACACACACACACACAGACAGACAGAGACACACACACACACACACACACACACACACACACACACACACACACAGACACACACACAGACACACACACACACACACACACACAGACAGACAGAGACACACACACACACACACACACACGCACACAGACACACACACACACACACACACACACAGACAGACAGAGACACAGACACACACACACACACACAGACAGACAGAGACACAGACACACACACACACACACAGACAGACAGAGACACACACACACACACACACACACACACAGACACACACACAGACACACACACACACACACACACACAGACAGACAGAGACACACACACACACACACACACACGCACACAGACACACACACACACACACACACACACAGACAGACAGAGACACAGACACACACACACACACACAGACAGACAGAGACACAGACACACACACACACACACAGACAGACAGAGACACACACAGACACACACACACACACACACACACACAGACAGACAGAGACACAGACACACACACACACACACAGACAGACAGAGACACACACAGACACACACACACACACACACACACAGACAGAAACTTATAGAAAGTAAAAAAAGGGGTTCAGGTTGTAGTTCACAGTGACTCAGTGACCTGTCTCTCTCTCTGTCTGCCTGCAGGTCTCCTGGTTTGTGTCTTTACCTGTCTGTCTCTCTGTCTGTCTGCCTGCAGGTCTCCTGGTTCGTGTCTTTACCTGTCTGTCTCTCTGTCTGTCTGCCTGCAGGTCTCCTGGTTCATCTCTCTACCTGTCTGTCTCTCTGTCTGTCTGTCTGCAGGTCTCCTGGTTCGTGTCTTTACCTGTCTGTCTCTCTGTCTGTCTGTCTGCAGGTCTCCTGGTTCGTGTCTTTACCTGTCTGTCTCTCTGTCTGTCTGTCTGTCTGCAGGTCTCCTGGTTCGTGTCTTTACCTGTCTGTCTCTCTCTCTGCCTGCAGGTCTCCTGGTTCGTGTCTTTACCTGTCTGTCTCTCTGTCTGTCTGTCTGCAGGTCTCCTGGTTCATCTCTTTACCTGTCTGTCTCTCTCTCTGCCTGCAGGTCTCCTGGTTCGTGTCTTTACCTGTCTGTCTCTCTGTCTGTCTGTCTGCAGGTCTCCTGGTTCGTGTCTTTACCTGTCTGTCTCTCTGTCTGTCTGCCTGCAGGTCTCCTGGTTCGTGTCTTTACCTGTCTGTCTCTCTGTCTGTCTGTCTGCAGGTCTCCTGGTGGGGACTCTGGATGTGGTTCTGGACTCCAGTGCCAGAGTGGCCCCGTACAGGATCCTGCTGCAGACGTCCGACTCTCAGATCTACTGGAACATCGCCTGTGGTGAGTCACCTGGCCGACGCCCACCTGGCCGACGCCCACCTGTCACTCAAACAACTTTAATGTAACTTGAGAATTATGACAAAACTGTTTTGAAGGTTTTGATTTTTACTCTTCAGTTCTGCTGTAAAATATATTTTAAATCTTCTGTCAAACGTCGTGCTGATTAATGATTTTATTAAATGTAAACGTGTCTCAGGTGTAAAATCTGACGGCGGCGGCGCAGTGAGCAGCCATTTTATTTTTAAGTGTCTCAGAGTTCTGTTAATGTGAACCAGAAGACACATTTTAAACCATAATTGTTATTGATCTTTGATTTTGAAGGACGACAGAGTCGACATGTTCTGGTTGAGACACGTCTGATCTAAAAACAGAAAGTTTGATTCCTGCCTTTTTTTAAAGCAGGAAGTGAGACAGGGTCCTTAGGGTATAGCTGACCTTTGTCTTTGCCTGATTAAATCATCTGGGACGTTTTTATACCTGTGTTATCATGTATCATGTTGGCAGTTTGAGGTTTTGAAGGATTTTTCTTGTCTGTTTTCTGACACAGAGACAATTTAGACATTAATTAGAAATTAAAGCAAAACAAAAACATTTAATAAATTACGTATATTTCATATATATTTATCTTTAAAGAATCCATTCTCCCCAAAAACCTGGAATAAGTTTTGGTATTAATCATTTTTGAAAAGAAAAGCAGACTGCGGTTCTGCAGAAACTAACCACAGTTCTGTGTAACAACATGACTGAAGGACAGTTTCTATCTGTGAAGCTCTGATCCTCACTGTGTCTGTCTGGAATAACAAACACAGCTAAGCTAACGTTAGCATTGTAGCTCGTAAACTCTGTCCAATCACAAGCCTGGTAGCTCGATGTGACTGCTGACGTTTCACCCAGTAATCCTCTTCCTGTCGAGGTCGTGGTGTGATTTTAATGTTTTACAGTTCGAGGAACTCAGAAACACAGAGGAAGAGTTTTTCTTCCATTTCCTCTCCCTCTCTGTTCGTATCTGTCGCTTCTGGCTACGTCACATTCAGCTGTTATCTCATTGGTTGCGCTTTGAAAGGTCAGCGGCAAACAAGGTCAAAGTTCAAATAATTTGAACTTTGGTTGCAGCGGTGAGCCGCAGATCCGAGCGGTGCGCCA
>NC_139321.1:165000-172500 GCF_056507025.1 Lutjanus erythropterus | reverse complement strand
TCACGGAGCACTGGGATCAGCTGATGTTTGTTTGTTTGTTTGTTTGTTTGTTTGTTGACCTGACTTCTGTCTTGCAGGTTCATCGAGGAAGGAGATCATGGAGCACTGGGAATGGCTGATGTTTGTTTGTTTGTTTGTTTGTTGTTGACCTGACTTCTGTCTTGCAGGTTCATCGAGGAAGGAGATCACGGAGCACTGGGATCAGCTGATGTTTGTTTGTTTGTTTGTTTGTTTGTTTGTTGACCTGACTTCTGTCTTGCAGGTTCATCGAGGAAGGAGATCACGGAGCACTGGGAATGGCTGATGTTTGTTTGTTTGTTTGTTTGTTTGTTGACCTGACTTCTGTCTTGCAGGTTCATCGAGGAAGGAGATCACGGAGCACTGGGATCAGCTGATGTTTGTTTGTTTGTTTGTTTGTTTGTTGACCTGACTTCTGTCTTGCAGGTTCATCGAGGAAGGAGATCACGGAGCACTGGGATCAGCTGATGTTTGTTTGTTTGTTGTTGACCTGACTTCTGTCTTGCAGGTTCATCGAGGAAGGAGATCACGGAGCACTGGGATCAGCTGATGTTTGTTTGTTTGTTTGTTTGTTTGTTTGTTGACCTGACTTCTGTCTTGCAGGTTCATCGAGGAAGGAGATCATGGAGCACTGGGAATGGCTGATGTTTGTTTGTTTGTTTGTTTGTTGTTGACCTGACTTCTGTCTTGCAGGTTCATCGAGGAAGGAGATCACGGAGCACTGGGATCAGCTGATGTTTGTTTGTTTGTTTGTTTGTTTGTTTGTTGACCTGACTTCTGTCTTGCAGGTTCATCGAGGAAGGAGATCACGGAGCACTGGGAATGGCTGATGTTTGTTTGTTTGTTTGTTTGTTTGTTGACCTGACTTCTGTCTTGCAGGTTCATCGAGGAAGGAGATCACGGAGCACTGGGATCAGCTGATGTTTGTTTGTTTGTTTGTTTGTTTGTTGACCTGACTTCTGTCTTGCAGGTTCATCGAGGAAGGAGATCACGGAGCACTGGGATCAGCTGATGTTTGTTTGTTTGTTGTTGACCTGACTTCTGTCTTGCAGGTTCATCGAGGAAGGAGATCACGGAGCACTGGGATCAGCTGATGTTTGTTTGTTTGTTTGTTTGTTTGTTTGTTGACCTGACTTCTGTCTTGCAGGTTCATCGAGGAAGGAGATCATGGAGCACTGGGAATGGCTGATGTTTGTTTGTTTGTTTGTTTGTTGTTGACCTGACTTCTGTCTTGCAGGTTCATCGAGGAAGGAGATCACGGAGCACTGGGATCAGCTGATGTTTGTTTGTTTGTTTGTTTGTTTGTTTGTTGACCTGACTTCTGTCTTGCAGGTTCATCGAGGAAGGAGATCACGGAGCACTGGGAATGGCTGATGTTTGTTTGTTTGTTTGTTTGTTTGTTGACCTGACTTCTGTCTTGCAGGTTCATCGAGGAAGGAGATCACGGAGCACTGGGATCAGCTGATGTTTGTTTGTTTGTTTGTTTGTTTGTTGACCTGACTTCTGTCTTGCAGGTTCATCGAGGAAGGAGATCACGGAGCACTGGGATCAGCTGATGTTTGTTTGTTTGTTGTTGACCTGACTTCTGTCTTGCAGGTTCATCGAGGAAGGAGATCACGGAGCACTGGGAATGGCTGGAGTCCAACCTGCTGCAGACCATCTCTATCTTTGACAACGATGAAGACGTCACAACCTTTGTCAAAGGAAAGATCTGTGTACGTCGCTTCCTGTTTGACCGATCATTTGTCTCTGTTCTCGTGTGTGATAATGTCACTGAGTGATGTCACTTCCTGCAGGGCATCATCGCAGAGGAGAACCGGCTGAAGCAGGACGAAGAGCAAGAGGAGGATTGTGGGAAATTTCGGGAGGCAGAGCTGAAGATGAGGAGGCTGTTTGGGATGCCTGACGAAGAGAAGCTGGTGAATTATTACTCCTGCAGCTACTGGAAGGGCCGAGTGCCGCGGCAGGGCTGGCTGTACCTGTCCGTCAACCACCTGTGCTTCTACTCCTTCCTGCTGGGCAAGGAGGGTATGACCGGCCAATCACACGCCACGAGTTCACTGATGTCATTTATACAGTCTGTGACTTTTATTAAAAAGGAACTTGACCTCCTTTCATTCTTTAATGTTTATGAGTTATATTTTTTTATGACCCCCCCCCCTCCAGTGACCCTGGTGGTGCCGTGGACGGAGGTGACCCAGCTGGAGAAGAACGCCACCCTGGTGTTTCCAGAGAGCGTCCGTGTCAGCACACGTCACACAGAACATTTCTTCTCCATGTTCTTGAACATCAACGACACCTTTAAGCTGATGGAGCAGCTTGCCAACATCGCCATGCGCCAGCTGCTCGACAACGAGGCGTTTGCTGCCGACCGCTCGCTGCCTAAACCCTGCAAGACGCTCAAGAATGTGTCTGCGCTCAAGAGGTCTCACTCTGTTCAGTATTCATACACCTGATATTAGGGATAAATGTTTAACATGTACAGAACCGATCATCCTGTTCCTGATGCCACATCGCTGCACAAGCTAAATATTATTTTATCTAACAGGTTGTTTATGATTAGCCTGAACGCCGTCACTCTGTTAAACTCGGATCTTTCTGTCATTAACCTTTGACTTAATCAGCTGTTTCCTGTATGTGTGATCACTGCAGGGATTTGGACGCACGGGCTAAGAACGAGCGATACCGGACGATGTTCCGACTGACGCAGGACGAGCGTCTGGATGGACACACAGACTGTACACTGTGGACGCCATTCGCTAAGATGCACGTCGTTGGACAGCTGTTCATCTCAAACAACTACATCTGTTTTAACAGCAGAGAAGAAGACCTGTGTCAGCTGATCATCCCACTTAGAGAGGTAGGGGTTACGGTTAGTTCAGGGACCCTGCAACAGTGGAGTGTTTTATCAAAGTCAACCGGCGCCGCAGTTCTGCTCTGAGGCACGTAAACGATGGGCGACCTGCAAAAACGTTGTGTAACGGCTAAACAATATATTTATTTAAATTCACTGATGTGGTAAAAGTGAAGTAACTGAAGGTGAGAACAATAATAAAACACATTCAATACACTTATATGTTTTTTTCCTGGAGAAATCAGAAATGAAAATAGCGCTGCAGTATTTTTGACTTTTAAATCCACTGATTCATTAAGATCAAGACTGATCTATCGAGACGACCTTTGACCCCACATCCTGTCAAACAGCGGGGCGTCACTGTTTGATTCGACAGAGATGAAGCTAAAACTGATGACATAAGGCAAAATCATCCAGTGGAGGACAATCAGGTCAAAGTCCAACTCAGATGTCTGTGAGAAATCTGGTCGTCATAAAAAGAGGTGAGACTTCGAGATCATTGCAGGTAAAAGGTCGGTTCTGGTTCTCAGCTTTGCAGGTTGGAGGCAGGTTTTCAAAACTGGACCCATGCAGGACTCTGACCTGTACTATTAGAACCTCAGCCAGTCACTCTTAGAAATAAAGGTGCTCTCTAGAACTATAACAGGTTCTTTGGCTTGTCCCCAGCGGTGAACCCTTTTTTGGCTCCTGGTAGAACCTTTAATAAAGGTTCTACTTGGAACCCTTTCAGAGAGTTTGAGAGCCCAGCATAAAGTGTTATTCTTAGAACCATCTGTGAAAGGTTTCATGTAGAACCAGTAAGAGGTTCTACGGAGAACCCTTCCATGGTGTAATGGTTCCACTCAGGACCCTCTTTGGGGATCGACTTGAGAACCTTTCCACTTTCTAAGTGTGCTAACAAAAACCCAGCCAGAGGGTTCTACCAAGAACCTTTTTATATTCCAAGGGGTTTACCTAGAACCCACCCAGGAGGTTCTACTGGGAACCCTTTTATATTATGTAACAAGGAACCCTTGACAAAAGATTTCTTTGAGAATTTCAGCAATCCTAGAAGAATCTGTCTTTCAAAAAGAGTTCCTTGGATAAAAAAAGGTTCTTAATGGAACCCTCAGTCTTACAAAGAACCCACCCTTCAGGAATCCTTTCTTCACAAAAGGGTTCTTCAGAAGCAAACGGTTCCTCTTTTGGGGCCACCTACCATTAAAAGAAGTGAGTACGTTCTCTGCACGCTGATTTTCCAGCCCCATCACAAACCGACAGGCCGTACGGCGCTGGTTCCTGCCGCCACGCCGTCATACTGAAGAACACCTGCTGTGATTGGTGTGATAATAAGCAGAACTACACAGATAGTCATTTCTCTCTCGAACTGGTTCAGACCGGATTGAATGCAGGCTTTGTTTGACCGGAGGAGTTTTTTTGGTAGATACTCGGGGTGGGAATCTTTGGGCACCTGCCGATT
Organism: Lutjanus erythropterus; assembly: GCF_056507025.1. Taxonomy (NCBI): domain Eukaryota; kingdom Metazoa; phylum Chordata; class Actinopteri; order Lutjaniformes; family Lutjanidae; genus Lutjanus; species Lutjanus erythropterus. Next base: position 168,169 of record NC_139321.1, on the reverse strand, counting down.
CGATTATAAATCGATTATTGATGCGTCTTTGATTTATGTATATTGATGCACTGTTTCACAACACACTTCTTTTTTCTCACTGAATAAACATTCATCACTTGCAATTTTTAAAAACAGCGAATTTGTAATAAGAAACAAGAGTTGAATTCATTTCCATGATATTTTATTAAACTGTTGGAAACTGGAAAGTTCCAACATTTGTGTAATACAGAATATAACCACTGACACAAAACAACATTTTGCTTTACCAAAATAAATGGCAGCACTTTGCCTTTTCTGATGATGGTGGCAGCTTTCTCACTGCTTCCTTGATTGTTCTCTGGTCGCTAAGCAACAGCAGCCTGCCGTCTCCCCGACTCCTCCGTCGGGTGGAATCGAGTTACGGCTTCTCATGTTTGTTGTGTTGCCAAAGTATTTTATTTTAGCTCGACACAGTTTACATATAACGTGACTCTTGTCCAGTTCGCTTCCGCCGTCGACGTTGTAGAAGCCGAAGTGTTTCCACACGTCTGCTGTTAAATTAGAAGGAGCTGTTGGATTTCACGGCGAGGCGGCTGGCGGTCAGCCATGTTTGTTTTCCTCTGTGCGCGTGTCGGCGTGTCGGCGTGTCCGGCGCTCCAGGTGCGCAATACACAAACTAAAAACATTTGGGTTGTTAGTTTTCATGTTTCTGACCTTCTGACAGACTCCAAGTCCATCTTTTGAAAGTCTAGTTTTGCTGCTAAACAAGATAAGACGGTGTTAACACTGATTTTACCCATCATCCCCTGCTGTCAGGTGTCCATCGTGGAGAAGGCAGACAGCAGCAGTGTCCTTCCATGTCCCGTCTCCATCAGCACTAAGAACAAGATGAACTTCCTATTCGCCAACCTCAAAGACAGAGACTTCCTGGTCCAACGCATCTCAGATTTCCTGCAGCGAACCCCCGATAGCTCGTGGGGTGACACCAGCCCACTGTCTCTGATTGGTCACTCGGTGAGTCACCTTCGTCCAGGACCCGAAATCATTAATGGAACATGAGGTTTAAATTCAACACTAGTCAGATCGGGACTATATTGGGTTGTTTATCAAAGTTATGCTGCCGCCATGTGTCTGAGAGGTGGAACTGCAGATCAGCTGGTGTCAGACTGTTTTATCCTCATACAGGTCTGGTCTCAGTTCTGTTGTTGTGATGTGGTTTTGTCTTCTCAGGCATCCTCCAGTGCCCCCTTGTCTTCATCTGCAGGGTCTGAGTCTGGCCACCGGGGGCGTCATTACCATCCCGGTCTGCCCACAGCCAGCCAGGGTCTGCTGCAGCTCTACCATAGAGACGCTCCAGAGGACCTGGGACCTAAAGCCGTGAGTTCAAGTCCCAAGACCTTTAGATATGGAGTGTTAGATGATCGTTAATACTCAGGAGAACCAGAACTATTAGGTATCATGGAGTACCAGTTCTGAGACCACTGAGATGATCTAGACGACCTGGGACCTAAAGCCGTGAGTTCAAGTCCCAAGACCTTTATAGAAACTGAATTGGACCAGTACCGTTAGATTCTTAAGTGTACCATTAAATACAGAAGACCGTTAGAAATCAAGTGCCCTTAAATACTGCAGGTCTGGAGAAATACCACTAGGTACCAAGGAGAACTGTTAAATAACAACAAGTACCATCAGATACTACAGACAACCATTAGATAACGAGTACTGTTAGATACCATGGAGATCCTCCAGATCCTGGTTAGTTTTGATCCAAACTGATTTGTTGATGTAAAATTAAGCTACAGTTCAGTGTTCCTCTGTAAATTCCTCCCCCTCCTCACCTCCTCCTCACCTCCTCCTCACCTCCTCCTCACCTCCTCACCTCCTCCTCACCTCCTCCTCACCTTCTCCTCACCTCCTCCTCACCTCCTCCTCACCTTCTCCTTCCCTCCTCCTCACCTGCTCCTTCCCTCCTCCTCACCTCCTCCTCACCTCCTCCTCACCTCCTCCTCACCTCCTCCCTGCCTCTTCTCCAGATGAAGGAGAAGATGAAAGAGGAGGCGTGGAACATCCACTTCTCAGAGTTTGGTCGAGGTGTCTGCATGTACAGAACCTCCAGAACCAGAGAACTCATCCTCAACGGGATCCCAGAGCGCCTGAGAGGAGAACTATGGCTGCTGTTCTCTGGTCAGTGTTCCATCATTCACACCACAGGGATGAACGGAACAAACGTACTCACTTGTCCCTCCGTCTACCTGTCTGTCCAGGAGCGCTGAATGAAATGGCCACCCACCCTGGTTACTATGGAGACCTTGTGGAGCAGGCCATGGGGCTGTGTTCGTTGGCTACCGAGGAGATTGAGCGCGATCTTCACCGTTCGATGCCTGAGCACCGAGCCTTCCAGAACGAGACAGGCATCGCCGCGCTGCGTCGTGTCCTCACCGCCTATGCCCACCGCAACCCCGGCATTGGATACTGTCAGGTAGATAGAAAATAAATTCAAATGCAGCCCAGGCATTAAATACTCCCTGGTAAAGTCTGTCCTCCTCCCTCTTCCAGGCGATGAACATTGTCACCTCCGTCCTGTTGCTCTACTGTCCAGAGGAGGAGGCCTTCTGGCTGTTGGTGGCGCTGTGTGAGCGGATGCTGCCCGACTACTACAACACCAGAGTCGTAGGTCAGTATCTGTTACTCCAACACTTCACTACAGTGTCTTTGTCAAACCTTTAAAATGCCACTCATATTGTCTGTTCATGACAGTTTCTGTCCATACGACATAAGTGAGTATCTGGTTTACCGGGCCGTAGATCTGACCGTCTGTAGCCACAGGTGGTGCTGTCCCAGTCTCAGGTGTGTGTGTGTGTCCCTGCAGGTGCTCTGGTGGATCAAGGGGTGTTTGAGGAGCTGACCAGAGCCTTCCTCCCCCTGCTCTATGAACACATGCAGGAGCTGGGAGTCATCTCCACCATCAGTCTGTCCTGGTTCCTCACGCTCTTCCTGTCCGTGATGCCCTTTGACAGCGCCGTCCTGTTGGTCGATTGCTTCTTCTATGAGGGCATTAAGGTCATCTTCCAGGTCAGAGTCGCTGCAACTTACCGTCTGTTGAAGGCACAAATTATTCCATGAAGAGCTTCTTATGTTCTGTAACGAGACGCATCAAACTCACTGCTTCCTCTAAATCCAGTCTTATACCTCAAACCAAGAAAGGCGA
>NC_139321.1:150000-157500 GCF_056507025.1 Lutjanus erythropterus | reverse complement strand
GGGGACTCTGGGGAAGACTCATCCATATCCCTGCAGGGGTCTCTGGGGTACAAGGATCCAGGCTCTGCTCCTTTCTGTTGAAAATAGTGAGCATCTGATTACTGAAGAGGAGATCTGTGGCAGACCAGAACACACCAAAAGGACTAGACTTATATCTGGTCTGAGAACAGGCTCATATCATCCAGGTGGAGCTGGACAAGGATCAGGGCTCTGACTGCATCTGCTGCTGTGCTTAAAGCCGATGTCCAGGTGTTGTTGGCTGTTCATAGAGACGAAGGCCTGGTGAAAATGATGATGGTGGTGATGAGTAGAACTGGGTATTAGTACTTCACTGTTACTCCTTTCTCTACTTCATTTGATAACATCATACAAACGAAACATTCCTGAACTAATCCTTCAACATTTTGTTTCTCTATCAGACATCAAAGGTTGGTGTGTGTGGTACCGTCACACTTTGTAAGGTTTTGGTTGCAGCTCGACATGCTGAACTGACAACTTATGAAAACTGAAGTTTAGATTTGTTAGTTATTTCAGTCAATACCTTAAAGATATCCTGTACTGGTGATGATGATGATGATGATGATGATGATCATGATGATTATGGTTTCTTGCTTGTGTGCAGGTGAGGAGGGGAAGGATGGAGGTGGAGACAACGAGGAGAGAAAAGGTAAATGTCTTGCCTCATGTTGACCATGTACACAGGTGATGTACAGTTGAGGACAAAATCAAAATCACCCCCCTTTGAAATTTAAAGTTTTTTTTCAAAGTTTTCCCAAGTGCTTTTTTAAACAGAGCAATGAATTTTCAACATAGCTTTTCTAAACATACTAGTTTTCTTTAGAAAGCATTAAATTATTTCTATTTGCACACAATAACAGAATTATTTCAGAAAAAAACAAAAATGACCAGGGTAAATATTATTAGCTCTCTTATGAACTGACCTTTTTATTGAGCCATAGAACAAACCAGTGATGAGCTTTAACTTTAACAAAGCTTGTAAAATAAAGTTAAAACTGAAAGTTAGCTTCCAATTTGCACACAGTATAAAAACTTCAGCAAGAGTTTGATCTGTCACTTGAGAAAACATCATGTCAGAAACAAGAAATCAGTTTAGACGTGAGAAAAAGAATCGTTGATGATCACAAAGCAGGAGGACATGCAAAGTTCTCACAGCGTTTCCAAGAGTCAAGAACTGGACTGAGAACAATCATCAAGACATTCAGAGACTCACAGAACAGAACAAACCTGACAGAAGGAAAACAGGTGAGAGACGCGTCTACAGACCCCAGAACAACTGACAAGACACGAGTGAATGACTTGGAGTCTCAAACAAGACAATCACTAGAGTCCTGCACAGGAATGACTGTGAGGTTTCAGACCTCGCCTTCAAACCAGACTGAAGTGTGCTGAGGACAACCTGGAGACAGGAAGTGTGTCCTTTGGACAGATGATGCCAAAGAACAGCGTCCCCACAGTGAAACACGGTGGGACTGTTACTCTGTGGAGACGCTTCAGTGCGTCTGGAACTGAGAATCTCATCAAGGTGGAAGGAAAGAAAACCTCAAGCAGCAAAACTGGATCAGAGTCGTCGCTTTCCAAACCAGAAGACCATCAGATCAGGAGGAGCCTGAGAGATTCACCACAGAAGAAGAGGCTGGGATTCTTCAGGAGACGCCTGAGACTTTAAACTACAACAAACGACTGCAGGCTGTGATCCAACAAAGAGGAAACAGCTGACTGTTAGCATCAGGAGGACGATCGTTCTGACTGTTAGCATCAGGAGGACGATCGTTCTGACTGTTAGCATCAGGAGGACGATCGTTCTGACTGTTAGCATCGGGAGGACGATCGTTCTGACTGTTAGCATCAAGAGGACGATCGTTCTGACTGTTAGCATTGGGGGGGTAATAATTTTGACCCTGGTTTCTGTGTGCAAAGTAAAATAATGTAAGTATCCAAAATAAAACGAAGATGTTTGGAAAAGCTGTGTTAAAAATTCATTTCTCTGTTTAACAGGACTTAGGAAATACTTAAAAAAAAATGAAATTTTCATAGGGGGGCTAATAATTTCGTCCTCGTCTGTACCTGTCCTGTACAGACGAGTTGTCCAGACCAAACCTGCATCCATGACATCAATGTACAGGACTGAGAACCAGGTTCAGGTGCATCAGGTCCACTTTGACCTGTACATTTGCTGCTAGGTCACCGTGTATGCACCGAATGACCACGACATCTGACTACAGGTGTGTGTTGTATGGTACTGCCCCCTGCAGGTAGACAGCAGTAACTACAGAGTCTTCAGTCTGATCAGAAAACTGTCTTTAGTTTATGATTATTTAGAAACACCATAATAATTAAAAAAAACTGTGTTGTAAAGCTCAACAGTTCGTCTTAGTGGACAGAGTGAGTGACACACTGAGAGCACCTGCTCACTGAACTCAACACTGAGTCACAGTGGCACCATGAAGGCTGGACAGACAAAAGGGGATCTCTGAATGCGTGAGGACGAATGTGCTGTTGAGTAGAGATGACATCATGTAACCACTGATTATTGTTACGACTCAGCTGTTCTTCAGATCAACTCCATGTCATTGTGTTGGTTTGTTGTATGTTGTTGGCTCTAACCTGTAACCTGTGACCTCTGACCTCTGACCTGTAACCTCTGACCTCTGACCTGTAACCTGTAACCTGTGACCTGTAACCTGTGACCTCTGACCTGTAACCTGTGACCTGTGACCTGTAACCTCTGACCTGTAACCTGTGACCTCTGACCTCTGACCTGTAACCTGTGACCTCTGACCTGTAACCTGTAACCTCTGACCTGTAACCTGTGACCTGTAACCTGTGACCTGTGACCTCTGACCTGTAACCTCTGACCTGTAACCTGTGACCTCTGACCTCTGACCTGTAACCTGTGACCTCTGACCTGTAACCTCTGACCTGTAACCTGTGACCTGTAACCTGTGACCTCTGACCTGTAACCTCTGACCTGTAACCTGTGACCTGTGACCTGTGACCTCTGACCTCTGACCTGTAACCTGTGACCTCTGACCTGTAACCTGTGACCTGTGACCTGTAACCTCTGACCTCTGACCTGTAACCTCTGACCTGTAACCTGTGACCTCTGACCTGTGTGTTGTTTCAGAGGAGAAGGTAAAGGACTACAGGTACTACCTGAGGATGTGGGCCAAAGAGAAAGAACCCAAGACAGAGACCATCAAAGACCTGCCCAGGATGAACCAGGTTAGCATGACACCAGGTCTGACTCTGTCTCTCACCTGTCCGTGTCTCATCTGTCTCTCACCTGTCTATGTCTCACCTGTCCAGGAGCAGTTCATCGACTTGTGTAAGACTCTTTACAACATGTTCAGCGAGGAGCCTCTTGAGCAGCAGCTTTATCACTCCATCGCCACCGTGGCGAGCCTGCTACTGCGGATCGGCGAAGTTGGAAAGAAGTTTAACGGCAGCAAGAAGAATGACCATGCTGCCGCTCAGGCCCCGCCCCCTGACCCACAGAAGGAGGAGGAGCTCGGTGAAGGGGGGTCAGGTGAATCTCAGGTGTGCCAGGCTCTGGCTGACGCTCAGCAGGAGCTGGCGGCACCGCAGACATCTGATGAGGAAGTCAAAGATGACACGTCGGTGTCGTCGTACTCGGTGGTGAGCTCCGGCTCACTGCAGTGTGAGGACATCGCTGATGACACCGTGCTGGTCGGCAGCGGCGACCAGAGGCGGGGCAGCGTGCTGGATGTCGATTGGTCAATCACCTTTGAGCAGGTGCTGGCGTCAATGCTGACTGAGCCGCCACTCGTTGACTACTTTGAGAAAAAGAGGGACATCCAAAGCAAGATGACTGCCTGTAAGGCCCAGCGGGCAGTGGAGCGTCAGACAAGCTCCGCCTCCGACCATGAGCTCACTCAGCATTCCATCTGACTCACCTGACTCCCCTCCACCTGTCCACCATGTGAGTCTGTACAGGCTCACCTGGACTGAAAACTAACAAACCTAACAGATGAGCAGGTAAAGAAGGTAAAACAGGTGTTCTGACTGAACTACAGAAGCCCGAAAGTCCCAAAACGTTTCAGTTTTTGTTACGTTGAACTTTTCTCACAAGTTAAAAAACAAAATCATTGAGTCCAATTAATCAAATTATTTCTGTCTTTTCTTAAAGTGAATTCAACATGTTTCTGATATATTGATGTTTTATTTCTGTAAATGACTGAATGAAGCAGGTGAACCTGTGGGCAGGTGAACCTGTGAGCGGGTGAACCTGTGAGCGGGTGAACCTGTGGGTGGGTACACCTGTGAGCGGGTGAACCTGTGGGTGGGTACACCTGTGAGCGGGTGAACCTGTGGGCAGGTGAACCTGTGGGTGGGTACACCTGTGGGCAGGTGAACCTGTGGACAGGTGAACCTGTGAGCGGGCGAACCTGTGGACAGGTGAACCTGTGAGCGGGCGAACCTGTGAGCGGGCGAACCTGTGGACAGGTGAACCTGTGGACAGGTGAACCTGTGGGCGGGTGAACCTGTGGGTGGGTACACCTGTGAGCGGGTGAACCTGTGGGCAGGTGAACCTGTGGGTGGGTACACCTGTGGGCAGGTGAACCTGTGGACAGGTGAACCTGTGAGCGGGCGAACCTGTGGACAGGTGAACCTGTGGGCGGGTGAACCTGTGGGCGGGTGAACCTGTGGGCAGGTGAACCTGTCGGCGGGTACACCTGTGGACAGGTGAACCTGTGGGCGGGTGAACCTGTGGGCGGGTGAACCTGTGGGCGGGTGAACCTGTCGGCGGGCGAACCTGTGGGCAGGCGAACCTGTGAGCGGGTACACCTGTGGGCGGGTACACCTGTGGACAGGTGAACCTGTGGACAGGTGAACCTGTGGGCGGGTACACCTGTGGACAGGTGAACCTGTGGACAGGTGAACCAGGGTCCAGTCACCTAATAGAACAAAAGACGTGTTAATGTTCTGATTTCTGAAATATTCTCAACTTTAGGGACTCAGTGATATAAATGACTGATTATAATATGGAGAAAATGTTTAAATGTTTTACTGTTTTGTGTCCAGCTCAGATATCTGATTATGATTATTCTAATTATTATTAAGTGTATATTAACCATGAGCTCGTATTACCTGAATAAACTCTGATCTGATTCTCTCAGGTGAGTTCACACCTGGAGAATTTTATTTTGACATCACTGAAGCCTTGTTTGTTTGTTTGTTTGTTTCTGAGGACATCACTTCCTGTTGAAATGATGATGTCACAGGACTCTCTGTTCACCAGTCTGCTTTTAAAATCCATTTTATTGATCAGTTATTGATCTGTATTCTGTTCTCTAATAAATACTGAAAGAAAGACACTTTTCTTCTTCAGTGGTCTTCATTGATAAGAGAAGTTCAGCTGCACTCACACCTTTCACCTGTAGGTGAGAACGTACAGTCGTTCATGTCAGGGTCCAGTTTATTTTACCATATTGATCTGCTCACTGTACATTATCCAGATTATTACACGACTTACTAAAAATATCAATAGGAGCACAATATATTGGTTAAAACAAGACTGTCATCAGAATGGTCTCCGTAGCAACGGTTTAATTATTTACTCAGAAATATTTCATCTTAGACATAGGACTGAAACTAATAATTATTTTCATTATTAATTGATCTATTGATCATTTTGTAGATTAATTGATCAGTTGTTTGGTCCATAAAATGTCAGGAAATGTTGATCAAAGTCCAAGATGACGTCCTCAAATGTCTCGTTTTGTCCACAACTCAAAGATCATCAGTTTCCTGTCAGAGAGGAAAGAAAACAGAAAATATTCACATTTAAAAAACTGAAATCAGAGAATTTAGACTTTTTTAAATAAAAAAAATTAAGACTATGATTCAAAAATTATCATTCCAAAACAGTTGGTGATTAATTTGATAGTCAATTAATAATTGATTTTTTAATTAATTGTTGCAGCTAAATTACAGCTGACCAATCAGAATCAAGTATTTACCAAAGCTGTGATAATTAATCATGTCTCATCTCGAGGTTGACTTGTTTCCAGCTGTTTGTATTTACTTTGTTTGTCTTTCTTCTTCTGTGACTTGTTCCTCTGTGTCTTTGGGTTAATTTAAAAACAGCTGATCAGCTGTATTAATTGGTGACGTCATTCTGTTTGATTCAATAATTTTGATTCATTTTGTCAGTGATTCAAATACCGACGGTTATATTGATGTCAGTGCTGTTTGTCCTCCGGCCTGCAGGAGACGCTGTTTGTTCTGTTCTGTTCTCACTGCTGCTGCTGCTGTGACGTTGCCTGTGACGTGTTCCGCGGTTCAAACAGTCCCGGGAAACTGAGCCAGAGGATCAGAACCTGTTCAGTCCCGTCAGTCCGCCATGGGTCAAGAGTTTCACGTCGTCAGGTGTTTCTCCTGTCAGACCTTCCAGGTTCAACAGGTAACAAGCTGAGCTAACAGGCTAACACACTGATTTACAGGCTAACACACAGGCTAACAGGCTAACACACTGATTTACAGGCTAACACACTGGCTAACAGGCTAACACACTGATTTACAGGCTAACACACTGGCTAACAGGCTAACACACTGGCTAACAGGCTAACACACTGGCTAACAGGCTAACACACTGGCTAACAGGCTAACAGTCAGCTTCAGAAAATTAAAGTAAAAATTTTAGACTTTTAAACTCCGTAAAGACTCGCGGCTCAGTGAACAAAACACGTCAGGAAGAAAAACACAACAACAAAAGCAACTGACATTTTAACATATTTGTTAATAAATAAATTATAAAGTTTAAAGAGTAAAAATGACAAATATAAATAAATATGTGTGTGTGTGTGTGTGTGTGTGTGTGTGTGTGTGTGTGTTAGGTTGTAAGCTCTTTCCGTCATTGATCATTGATAACAATGATCAATGAATCAAGTCGTAAAGTAGGACCTGATCGATACTGGATTTTTTTTAACCAATATAAGGAATTTTCAAAAATTCTTCTATTGATATATCAGCCAATATTCTTCATACAGAAAATAGAACATTAAAAAAACGACATTTTTGCACCACTTCTGAGAAAAAGGCAGGATATTTTACAGCAGTGTTCTCCAACCCTGTTCCTCAGGTTCCACTGTCCTGCATGTTTCAGATGTTTCTGCTCCAACACACCTGAGTCACATGATCAGCTCGTCATCAATGATCAGCTCGTCATCAATGATCAGCTCGTCATCAGTGATCAGCTCGTCATCAATGATCAGCTCGTCATCAGTGATCAGCTCGTCATCACTGATCAGCTCGTCATCAGTGATCAGCTCGTCATCAATGATCAGCTCGTCATCGAGCCTCTGCAGAAGCCTGATAACAACCTGATCATGTGACTCAGGTGTGTTGGAGCAGCAGTCTGAGGTCCAGGGCTGGAAACACTGTTTTACAACATAATGATAACTTTTATTGTCCAAAATAAAAGTAGGGAGCTGAAACTTTCACTGATATTTTGTAAAA
>NC_139321.1:135000-145000 GCF_056507025.1 Lutjanus erythropterus | reverse complement strand
TTGACAAACTGATTGGCTCTGAAAACCCGATTCTGATCAAAGTTATTGACCAGATGAAACTGACTGCAACATGTTCAGTTGTTTTTTGTTTTTATTGATCAGAATAACAAACAGGCTGATAACCAATAAAGAAACAATAATCAATGAATCAGAGTACTGATTAATAAGACAAAGTATTGACTGGGACAGCAATCAATGAGACAAAATTATTGATCAATGAATTAAAGTATTAGTAACAATAATCAAATGACAGATTATAAACTCAGATTACAGGAGACATCTATGGGATAACTGATTGTTAGATGTCATTGGTCAGTATAGATGATGATGTCATCAGGGCTTTTGTGGGCGGGGCTGTTTGGCGTACTGGATGGCGTCGAGGGCGGCGCCGATGTCATAGTTTTTGGCCTGAAGGAGTCGAGTCAACCAGCCGCCTTCATCAGTGAAACCCATCGACAGCATGAGGGACAGAGACTCCACCAGACGAGGGTCCGCCTCTGTGGGGGGAGGGGCAGAGAGTCAGGGGGCGGAGTCACAAACCAGAACCAAAACAAACCAGTGGATTATTCAGACCAGAAGGAGGTGGACCCAGGTGGACCCAGGTGGACCCGGGTGGGCTCAGGTGGACCCAGGTGGGCTCAGGTGGACCCGGGTGGACCCAGGTGGACTCAGGTGGACTCAGGTGGACTCAGGTGGACCCAGGTGGGCCCAGGTGGACTCAGGTGGACCCAGGTGGGCCCAGGTGGACCCAGGTGGACTCGGGTCCAGCTGATCTCCACTGGGTCAAAGTCGACTCGTCTAATTATCTGATAACTTTGTGTCTGATGTGTTTTTCAGTTATTTTTTAAAAGTTGTGTGTCAGTGGATCAAATGTTTTGAAATCTCAGCAGCGACGTCTGTTGGTTAAAACATGAATTCGTTGTGGGGAGATGAAGCTCCTCCCCCTCATGCGCCTTAAAAGTATATAAGTACTGAATTTAAAAAGCCTTAAAATATCGAATTATGTTAAACATCTGAATTTTGTGTTGTCACTTTTAAGGATTTTATTCGTACTATAATGTCATAAATAACTTAAAATGTGATAAATTATACTTATTCTGAATGCATTTTTTTTTAAACAGTATCTTTTTAAAAAAACAAAAAACAATTATTTAATAATGAAAAAGAACCAATCAGAACAGCAGAATCCAGAACATGACCGGGTCAAACCAGTTCAGCCAGTATGAATCTCAGTACTATTAGAATATGTTTTACTGTAGTAAATATTTCATAATAGAATCGTGGGGCTTAAAATCCAGACTGGTTTTCTGTTGTCTTTCATATTTGGACTGATGGTTCGATGTTCGTCACATCAGAACATGAGACACAGGTGAACCGTCCTCACATCAGAACATGAGACACAGGTGAACCGTCCTCACATCAGAACATGAGACACAGGTGAACCGTCACGACATCAGAACATGAGACACAGGTGAACCGTCACGACATCAGAACATGAGACACAGGTGAACCGTCACGACATCAGAACATGAGACACAGGTGAACCGTCACGACATCAGAACATGAGACACAGGTGAACCGTCCTCACATCAGAACTCAGCTTCACTTATTTTAACTGTAAAACTTCAAATGTTTGTTGAATAAATGATTTATAAAAACAAAAAGAAACACCTCCATTGACCTGTTGTCATGGAAACTGAGAAAAGACATCACATGTGGGCGGTCTCACCTTGAGGCAGGTGGGGGTACAGAGCCGCCTCCTTCAGACCTGTCGGACCTGACGGAGGTCCTGCTGGGGGGTCCTGTTGTCCTGACGGAGGGCCCGGGTCCTGGTCCTGGAGGGACTGCAGTTCTCCGGTGGACGGGTCAACCTCTCGGGGGCTCAGGTGAGTCCACTCCTCATCAGAGTCTCTGCACACCTGCAGACACAGACGGGCCAGGCTGACCAATCAGAGCTCTGTATGTGAGCAGGTGAGTTCTTGAGTGTCTCCATTAGCAGGACAATAAAACTTTATTTGTCTCTGTTCTGAACAGATTAACAGGAAAATCTAAAATAAATGATGTCATCAGGAAACACCAACTCTTAATTATGTTTATGTATATGTGTGAGTCACACCTGAAACTTGTCTCACAGGTGCTACTGTCACCACCTTTTAACTGACCTTCGACCCCTCGCTGGTCCCGCCCTCGCTGCCGGCTCTGCTCCCACCGTCGGTCCCGCCCTCGCTGCCGGCTCTGCTCCCACCGTCGGTCCCGCCCTCGCTGCCGGCTCTGCCCTCATTGTTGGTCCCGCCCACCTCCATGTCTTCCTCCAGGTCCCCACCCTGAGAGGGAGTCTTCGTCACTTTCGTCCTCTGACCCTCGTGCTCTACATCGATGTCCACATCGATACCTGCACACGCACAAAATCACTTCCTGATCCAACGTGTCTCACAGTAAACAGAAGCTCCTAACAGCCAATCAGAAGACTGGCCTCTGGTGTTGACAGTGACATCACTCACCCAGTGGGCTCAACATGGCCGCCACGCCCTCGCCGATGTTCTTCAGGAAGTCCACGCTGGCCTGAGAGGCTGCAGACAGAGGTCACAGGTTACTGATGTCATTACTGAGGTCATAGGTCACAAGTGATGTCCTTATCGGTTTATTGATTATTAATTTGATGGCTGTCAGTAATAATCGAGTTTGTGACTCTGACCAGAGGGGGCGCTGTTCTCAGCAGCAGAGCCGGAGGATCCTGGCTGATCCTGGTCTTGACTCTGGTTCTGAGCCTGGTTCTGGTTCCACATGCAGTGTCTCATCCTCTTCATCCACTTCCCCCGAGGAAACCACTGCAGAGAGAAGAGACGCAGGTCACACAACAGCCTGACAGTCACTGAGCAGGGCTCACAAAAACAGATCTACACTGGAACCGTTTGACTTTTCACCCTGAGTTCAGTCTGTCAGGTTCCCCATGACACTCTAAACTAAAACATCTGATTGGTGGAGCTTGTCATGGGCGTCGCCGCAGCCTTCAGACACCACTGAGGGCAAAGAAGACGCCTACATACAACAGCCTGGTAGAAACACTGATGGAGGAAGAAATGATCTACTTCAATGTTTTCAGTCTGCTGCAGCCCTGACCACACCCACCAGTGATGTCACATTGTACAACACACCCGCCAGTGATGTCACAGTGTACAACACACCCACCGGTGATGTCACAGTGTACAACACAGCCGCCAGTGATGTCACAGTGTACAACACACCACCAGTGATGTCACAGCATTTACAGCAGACTCAAAAGGATAAATGGCTTAATATTAATCATATTTCAGTGACTGACTTCAATCACATGGATGTTTCTGAAAACAATGGGAAGAACAATTTTAATTAATCATTTTATATTGATCACTATATTGATAACATAGAAACAAGAAATCAGTTGATACATTGAACTCTGTTATCTGATTTATTTATGTGTGTGACAATCTGAACATTAAAAACATGATTAAACTAATGTATGCTAATGAGCTTTGACCAATAAATTAATCAATATTAACTATTGACGTTTTGTGATTAATTACTGAGTTAATAAATCAGTGAGCAGACTTCAGATTAGAGTGTATTTGTAACGAAGCTGCAGATCAATAAAGTTATTCAACATAATACAGTTAACCCTCTACCTCCCTGTAGTGATGTCACAGCAGCATGCAGTGTGACAGTCACTGGTGGGCGTGGTCACCCTCTCACCTGCAGCGGGTGCCACATGGGCAGCAGAGCGTGCTCAGTGTGCTTCCCCTGAGCCTGGCAGGCAGAGCACAGGTCGTAGTCGGGACACACCGAACACTTGAAGCGAGTTCCCACCACAGCGCCCTCGCAGCCATCGCATGTGACGTTAGGGTGTAGGGCGGGGGGCGGGGCCATGTGAGGGGGCGGGCCCTGAGGAGCTCCAGGTGGAGGAGGAGGAGGGTGACCGAAGGCAAATGGAGGGAAAGCGTGAAGAGGAAAGTCCCGACGGTGCTCCTTCTTCTCTGAAAGAGTTAAACAGACAAAACTTTATTAACAATAAACAAACAAATTGTGACACCATGATGACATCATCATGCTGAGTAAACTGGTGTTAAAATCTTGTCAGAATGAACGAACATTTGTCTCATGATTTGACTTTCAAAATAAAAGCTGCTCTATAAAACTAAAGCTTTCCTGCATTTAAATTTTCCTCCAATAAAGATGAAGCTCAGGTGACGTTCAGGTGACGTTCAGGTGACGTTCAGGTGACGTTCAGGTGACATTAAGGTGACGTTCAGGTGACGTTCAGGTGACGTTCAGGTGACATTCAGGTGACGTTCAGGTGACGTTAAGGTGACGTTAAGGTGACGTTAAGGTGAAGTTGTGTGTTTGTACCTTTGATGTAGACACGGAAGGTGGCGTCCTTCATACAGGCCAGACCCAACATCAGCTCATCATCAGAGGAAAACGCCACCAGGTCTCCTTCCTCATCTGAAACACAAAAACACTTGTCGTCATCATCATCATCAATAAAATGATGAAGATATTTAAGAAAATCACAGGTATTAAGTTTAACTCCAGATTGTTTCAATTAATTTTGTTTTATTTTTAGTTTAATCAGAAAACAAAACAAAAAGCATACAAGCTCCGCCCACTGCAGGTGTGAGTCAGCACACCTGAGCTCACAGGCCCCGCCTGTTGGCGGAGCCTTACTTTAATTTTTGTTTTCTAACAGCTGACATTGTTTCTCTGTGCAGAACTCCAGCTGAAAAACACTCGATTTAACTTTGTGCTGAAGGATGAATTCCATTTTTAATCATTTAAATCTGTTCAACTTTATAGACTTTGAGTGAAATAATTATTATAATACAATAATATTTAGTTACAGTTACCTCTGTGGTACATGTTGAAGTATTGCAGTAGTATTGCAGTATTTATTTACCTCTGTAGTACACGTTGAAGTATTGCAGTAGTATTGCAGTATTTATTTACCTCTGTAGTACACGTTGAAGTATTGCAGTAGTATTGCAGTATTTATTTACCTCTGTAGTACATGTTGAGGTATTGCAGTAGTAGTGCAGTATTTAGTTATCTCTGTAGTACATGTTGAGGTATTGCAGTATTTATTTACCTCTCTAGTACGTGTTGAAGTATTGCAGTAGTATTGCAGCATTTATTTACCTCTGTAGTACACGTTGAAATATTGCAGTATTTATTTACCTCTGTAGTACATGTTGAAATATTGCAGTAGTATTGCAGTATTTATTTACCTCTGTAGTACACGTTGAAGTATTGCAGTAGTATTGCAGTATTTATTTACCTCTGTAGTACACGTTGAAGTATTGCAGTAGTATAGCAGTATTTATTTACCTCTGTAGTACACATTGAAGTATTGCAGTATTTATTTACCTCTGTAGTACACGTTGAAGTATTGCAGTATTTATTTACCTCTGTAGTACACGTTGAAGTATTGCAGTAGTATTGCAGTATTTATTTACCTCTGTAGTACACGTTGAAGTATTGCAGTATTTATTTACCTCTGTAGTACACGTTGAAGTATTGCAGTAGTATTGCAGTATTTATTTACCTCTGTAGTACATGTTGAAATATTGCAGTAGTATTGCAGTATTTATTTACCTCTGTAGTACATGTTGAAGTATTGCAGTATTTATTTACCTCTGTAGTACACGTTGAAATATTGCAGTAGTATTGCAGTATTTATTTACCTCTGTAGTACATGTTGAAGTATTGCAGTATTTATTTACCTCTGTAGTACACGTTGAAATATTGCAGTAGTATTGCAGTATTTATTTACCTCTGTAGTACATGTTGAAGTATTGCAGTAGTATTGCAGTATTTATTTACCTCTGTAGTACATGTTGAAATATTGCAGTAGTATTGCAGTATTTATTTACCTCTGTAGTACATGTTGAAGGTGCTCAGGTTGTTGAACACGGACGCAGTTTTCCGGTTCAGGTACTCGAAGTTGGATGAGACCTCCTGGTCCACCGTGAACCTCCGGACCTCCTTCACGGACTCGTCTCTGCCCAGCAGGTAAACCTTCACCGTCACCGACATGTCGATCACCTGAGCGGCTGCACACTCGACCAAACTCCGGGTAAAAAACTGGCACTTTTAGAAACAAAGTGAACCGAACTCCGGGTAGAAAGAGTCACTTTATCGAGAAACACCGCGCACTGAGTCCGAACAGAGTGAACCAAACTCCGGACAGAAAACAAACACTTTAACAGAAACTCTGGAGCAAAGTGCGTGAAACTTTGTGACGCAGCTTTAAATCCTCTCTGTTTACTTCCCTGATCAACGTCATTGACGTAACGATGAGTCAATGCTGACGTGTCGTCCCATTGGTCCGCTGGCGTAGCACCGCCCTGACAACCAATGAGAGGCCGAGGAATGACAGCGCACTTTCCAATGAGGGAAAGTCCCCTGGGTCACGTGACTAATGGCTCGAAATGGACTAAAGTTCATAATAAAGAAAAACATGAACGCTGAGTCATTGTGATGGAGGACAGCGGAATATATCATTTAAATTAAATATCAGGACTTTAAACACTAAAACATCATTTTTTACTTGAGTTAAAAATGTAGTTTAGTTAAAAAAACAAAACAAAAATGTGATCAATTTTCTGTTGAATCAGTTGACTAATCAATCAATTTCAGTCTGTTATAGAACACAAATGTAAAATGAAATAAAAACAGGAGTGAAATATAATTTAAAGGAGGACTGTTTCATGTGTTTTGAGTAAATTACAGATAAATATCAGAAATTAAATGTTGAAATATTCTGTAAAGATTTAAATGATCTTCTTTGATCAAACACTGATTTGTCCACTGACAGCAGATATTTAAAATGATTTAAAAGAATAAAATACAATAAACAAGAATTCACTTTTTAATTCAGCTGTTTGTTTTGTTTTGTCTGAGCTGATATTTGATGTGGAACCTTTTAAAGATTCACTTATTATTTGTTATTGATCATGAGACGTGTGAGCTGCTGAATAAACACAGTGACAGTTATGAATCTGTTTCTGTTTTATTGCATATTTGAGGTTGTTGTGTTTTTTTCCAGAAGTTGCTCAGGTGTGACATCACTCTGTGTGAATGTTCCAGAAGCCAATGAGCTGCAGAGTTTGTGTCAGGTGACAGTGACTCATATGAAGTGACTCAGAGTCACAAGACGAACACAAAGATCTGATAAAAACACACAAGTTCAAAATCCTACAGATCAGATTCTCAGTTTTTATGATTTAATGCTGTTTTAAATGTTCTTTCTTTCTTTCACAACCTTCATCACCTGTTATTCTTTCTGAAACAAAGACCTGAAGAAGAACTTCTCCCACATGATAATCAAACTACAGGAGGGTCTGACATCCCAGAATGCATCAGTCCACATTAACATGACAATAAAGTTTTAAAACAAGTTTTAAATGATAAAACACTCTGAAAACAATAAATCACTTTGAAATTTTAAACCATTACTGTACTACAGTACAACTTTAAAAGTACTAAAGCATAAGTTTTTTTTACTACTTTATACTACTACTCCATTACAGTTAAGACAATGCATGTTTTAACTTCACAGTTATCTGAGTGATTATATGTAAAAGTACTCAGCTGTATATAATTACAAATAAAAAGTACTTAAACGAATCAGGAGATCTGTGTCCTCACTTTGAAAATCTGCCGTCTCCTGTCCTACCTGCTTCTTACAGGTGATGTCAGCTGACTTCCTGGTTGCATGTTCGGCCTAAACTCTCCAGTGAATTAATGAGGTGGGTGTATCCCGCCGTGCGCTGGTGGTGCAGGAGGCGGGACAGACCGGGACAGACCGGGACAGACCGGGACAGACCAGGACAGACCGGGACAGACCGGGACAGACCAGGACAGACCAGGACAGACCTCTGCACCCCTGACACAAGACGGCAAAGGTGGATTTAGACACCTTGAATAAACTGAGTCCACCGTGTCTCACACTTTCCGCTGTGTTGAGAAACGAACGGTGACGACCTCCACAGGAAACACGAGCAACATGATGCATCATGTCACCTGGAAACAGTGAGGAGCTCAAGTCAACACCTGAGAAAAGAAAGTGTTCAGAGGACAAGAAGATTTTTAAACCAGGAACACGAGTCTTAGTTTGTTTAAAGACATTTCATTTATATTGATGTGAGATTTATTTTAAAAATACAACTTTTATTTAAGATAAAATAATTTCAGTTGCAGACGAGGACATGTGGTTTGATCTGCAGGGATAAAAAGATCATCTGACTGAATATAAAACAAGACGTCTTGACAGAATTCAATAGAATTTATTTCTACTTTAACACATTTCATCTCCACAATAAAAAAAATAAAAGTCCAACAAACACAAACAGAATTCTGAGCTTAACAATAAACTATCAAATATAATCAATCATTTACATCAATCAATAATCAGCTGTCCCTCTGACATCACGTGGTCTAATGATGTCACTGATGATGTCAGATGTAGAGGGGGTGGTACTGGCGGTGGGTCAGTTTCTTCCTGCAGGTAGGACAGGTGTGTGATGATGTCAGAGCATCTCTTAGACACTGGCTGCAGAAAACGTGACCACATTTAGTGGAGACGACCAATCGGCCGCTCTCGACGATCTGTGGAGGAAACGACAACCAGCCAATCAGAACACAGGATTCTACCTGCTGCCCAGGCGTACGACAGGTGCGTTTGAGTCTCACCTCAGAGTATGAGTCGAGACAGACAGGACAGCTGATCATACCCGGAGTCGACCTGAGACAATGACAGAGACGGTTTCTATGGTTACAAACTCAATAAAAAACAACCTAACAACTTGCAAAATCAGATGGATCAGTCTATCACCTGGAGATGATTTACAGTCAATGCTAACAGGATCGGATGGATCAGTCTATCACCTGGAGATGATTTAGAATCAATGCTAACAGGATCGGATGGATCAGTCTATCACCTGGAGATGATTCAGAATCAATGCTAACAGGATCAGATGGATCAGTCTATCACCTGGAGATGATTCAGAATCAATGCTAACAGGATCAGATGGATCAGTCTATCACCTGGAGATGATTTAGAATCAATGCTAACAGGATCAGATAGGATCAGATGAATCAGTCTATCACCTGGAGATGATTTAGGGTCAATGCTAACAGGATCAGATGGATCAGTCTATCACCTGGAGATGATTTAGAGTCAATGCTAACAGGATCAGATGGATCAGTCTATCACCTGGAGATGATTCAGGGTCAATGCTAACAGGCTCAGATGGATCAGTCTATCACCTGGAGATGATTTAGAGTCAGTGCTAACAGGCTCAGATGGATCAGTCTATCACCTGGAGATGATTTAGAGTCAGTGCTAACAGGATCAGATGGATCAGTCTATCACCTGGAGGAGCTGTTGGTGTGTAGTGAGGACACTGCAGTGTGGAGGACAGGAGGCATGTCTTCATCTTCATCACTGCTGACAATGTAACTCTCACCTGTGGTGACTCTCCTGTTCTGAGGACCTGATGGAGGACACCCACACAAATGTTGTACCGTTCCTTTAATAATTATAATATATAAATCAATTATTATGATTAATAACAGTCATTTAAATGTGTCGACTGAAACTCAGATGGAATCAAGTTTTACCTTCATCCACCAGCTGACTCATCACAGCAGCAGACAACAACCACAGAAGAAGAAAAGAAGGAGGAGGAGTCAGAACTCAGTGAACCGAACAACTAATAACGAAACTGATCAACAGATTAATTGATAATGACAAAACTTATCAGAACAACCAAAATATTTTTCACATCATTCCTGTTAAAGAACATTTTTTAATTTTAAAGAATGTGACAGGATCAATTCATCAATTGAGAATATGATTGACAGTGTGTGTGTGTGCGTGCGTGCGTGCGTGCGTGCGAGCGAGCGAGCGTGCGTGCGTGCGTGCGTGCGCGGTCACCAGCACAGAGTCGTTGTTGGTCAGGTCCAC
>NC_139321.1:2500-130000 GCF_056507025.1 Lutjanus erythropterus | reverse complement strand
CTTTTTTTTTTTTAATACTTTAAATGCTTTATTTCTAGATTTTATTGTCTTCTCATATTCTTTTGTCCACCATGGCACAATTTTCCTTTTATTCTTACCTCCTTTCCTTTGAATTACTTTCTTTGCTGTAGGACAGTTTCACAAACAAATACTGCATTTCTCTATCACACATTCTTAAAGGTATATTACGCCCCTTTCTCTCTCTGGTCTCAGAGTTCATGCAGATCAGCCTCTTAAAACCAGCTGTTTCTGTGCCTGTAGCTTTAAATGCAAATGAGCTGTGGCTAGTCCCGCCCCTCTCAGGAGGTGGGCGTGGCTTGAATCAGCTGGTCCTGGCTGATATCTATATATATATATATGTATGTATGTATGTATATTCATTATCAATTAATCTGTTGATCATTCTCCTGATTAATTGATTAATTGTTTGGTCCATAAAAGGTCAAAAATGTAAAGTCCAAGTCGACAATGTCCTCAGAAAATGTTCACATTTAGGAAGCCGAATCAGAATTTTGACTTTTTTTCCTTAAAAACTTTTCAAACTATTATCAAAATAGTTAGTGATTGATTCAATAATCAATTAATAATTGATTATTAAATTAATCATTACAGCTTTAAAAAACACACCCTAACCTCGTCTGTTTAACACCTCCTTCTGTTGAAGTCATACCATAGCTAAGCTAACAGCTAAGCTAACAGCTAAGCTAACAGCTAAGCTAACAGTGATGCTTTTATTGTGAAATCCTGCACAAGGAACTTCCTCAGATTATTCCTCATCATGTTTTTGACCCCCCAAATGTTTGGACCTATTTTTCAACTGACAACATTGTGACAGGATTGATTAATTGATTAATTGAGAAAATGCTCACCAAATTAATCAATGATCAATAGTTGCAGCTACAGACTGAAATTAAACATGTTTATCGTTCACTTTCACCAAACTACATTTATTAATATTATAATCTGTTATTTCATCTGATCAATCATGTTGTCAGGTTTAATTCAAATGTTTTGATTTTTTAACTTATTGATCGTAACTGACATCGAAGCTGCACATGTTGTTTCAGACAGAAACGTGACGAACCTCTGGAGTCACGTGTCAGAGCACAAACATGAGACGCCCACTTCACGTCTACCTGCACAGGTGAACCCAGAGAGACGCTCACTTCACGTCTACCTGCACAGGTGAACCCAGAGAGACGCTCACTTCACGTCTACCTGCACAGGTGAACTTGAAGAGGAATCAGGAGAGATGAATAAAATCAGGAGGTGGTTCAATAAACCAAAGAAGGTAAAAACTCTTTTAATATTTCTAAACCTGATTAACAGTTTTAATTATAATGTACATACAGTATAATATAATATAATATAATATAATATAATATATGACTTTATTATAAAATTGTGATGATTTGTTTTATTTTTAAAGGTCAACATGATCAAATAAAGTTAAATGAGATGATGATAAAACTTGAGACAGTCTCAATCATTAATGATTTATATATCTTTATCTATTAATTGATCATTTATTATTGATTGACTGACAAATTAACTGAAAAATCTAATAATAATAATAATGATAATAATGATTTTTGTACATTATTATACTCTACAACACAACATTATATTCCATAATATAAATGATACATGACTCGTGTTCTGATGTTGTAAAAGTATGAAGTATCATCACATGGAAATACTGCAGTAAAGTACAAGTACCTTATCACTGTACTTGAGATGTGAACTGTTTACTGGTTAAACTGGGACTGACTGGTTGGTGTGCAGACGTTGCATGTCCCTCCTCAGCTCCCGTAGGTCTGCTGGTCCTCAGGCTGTTCAGTCTGAATAAAAAGGTTAAAATATGACACTGAGGCGTCTTTATTCCACGTGAGACGACAAAAGTCTCACATTTCACCTCACAGGACAGTTTGTCCTTTCAGGATCATGTTTACTGACAAGTTTTATGTCAGTTTTCAATAAACACATGAGAAACTATATGAAAAATAAAAATAAATCAAGAATCATTGATAAGAAAGAAAGAATAAAGAAAAATACATAAGAAATATTTAAAATCTAAGTTTGTGAAAAATACAAGCTGATCAGTTGGAAAGTGTAAAATATTGACTGAAGATAAAAAGAAGACAAATATGTACAAATGAAATATTCTATATTATGTTAATGTAACACATGTTTCTGATCAGAGAAGATAATTATTGATGCTTTATATGATCAGTTATAACAAGATAATAATAACATTTATTTGATCTTTTTGATCATTTGTACACATTCAGTTGTTTTTCAGGGAAAAAAAAAAAATCTCCTTTAAAACCAAATAAAAACTATTTTTAAATGTTTACATTCACTGAAAAATGACTTGGTGTCCAGAAACTTTTGGCAACAGAGAGACAATGATCTACGGGAGAAACATGTCCTCCTGGTGGACAGTTTGTCTTCACATTTACACTGAGGGACAATAACTAACAACAACAACAACAACAACAACAACAACAATCATCTTCATCATCTTCATCATCTTCAGTGGTAATTTTCTGTCTCACTCAAACAGGAAGTAGAAAACCAGCGGATTCAACCTTTACCCTCTGAGAAGAAATGTCAAGCTTGTCATGATGTCACTCAGGATCTCAGGTGATGATGTCATCAAAACTTTCACAGAAAACATTCACGCTGTGTGTGACATCACTTCCTGTTTATATCCATTATGACATATCTACTACTGTCTGCCAATGATCCCACAATGCACTGCTCCACATGTGACTCACCAGCAGCCAATGATACAAAAAAAGAGACTATAAATAAATAAATAAATAAATAAATATTAAATTTTTAGGAATTCAGCAAACACTTTTTGTTTTACTTCATGTGAAACTGATTGACATCATTTGATTATTAATTTATTTAATCAGATTATTGCAAGTTTGAAGTTTTAATGACTGAAAACAGTTTAAAGTGAAAAATAAACATTAAACATACAAATGTTTAGTTTCTTCATGTTCACAGAGTAAAGTATGACTATGGCTCCGCCCACTGGCTGAAACATTAGAGTCATATGAGCGTCCCTACTGGGTACACACTGGTGTCATACTGATGTCATACTGATGTCATACTGGTGTCATACTGGTGTCACACTGATGTCACACTGGTGTCACGCTGGTGTCACGCTGGTGTCACGCTGGTGTCATGCTGATGTCACGCTGGTGTCACGCTGGTGTCACGCTGGTGTCACGCTGGTGTCACACTGGTGTCACACTGGTGTCATACTGGTGTCATACTGATGTCACACTGGTGTCACACTGGTGTCACGCTGGTGTCACGCTGGTGTCACGCTGGTGTCACGCTGGAGTCACGCTGGTGTCATACTGATGTCATACTGATGTCATACTGATGTCACACTGGTGTCATACTGATGTCATACTGATGTCATATTGGTGTCATACTGATGTCATACTGATGTCATACTGATGTCACGCTGGTGTCACACTGGTGTCATACTGATGTCATACTGGTGTCATACTGATGTCGTACTGGTGTCACACTGGTGTCGTACTGATGTCGTACTGGTGTCACACTGGTGTCATACTGATGTCACACTGATGTCACACTGGTGTCATACTGGTATTATACTTGTGTCACACTTGTGTCATACTGATGTCATACTGGTGTCACACTGGTGTCATACTGGTATTATACTGCTGTCATACTGATGTCATACTGGTGTCACACTGGTGTCATACTGGTGTCACACTGGTGTCATACTGGTATTATACTGATGTCATACTGGTGTCACACTGGTGTCACACTGGTGTCATACTGGTGTCACACTGGTGTCATACTGGTGTCACACTGGTGTCTTACTGGTGTCACACTGGTGTTATACTGGTATTATATTGGTGTCACACTGGTGTCACACTGGTGTCACACTGGTGTCTTACTGGTGTCACACTGGTATTATACTGGTATTATACTGGTGTCACACTGGTGTCACACTGGTGTCACACTGGTGTCTTACTGGTGTCACACTGGTGTCATACTGGTGTCACACTGGTGTCACACTGGTGTCACATTTGTGTCACACTTTTGTCATACTGGTATTATACTGGTGTCACACTGGTGTCTTACTGGTGTCACACTGGTGTCATACTGGTGTCACACTGGTGTCACACTGGTGTCACATTTGTGTCACACTTTTGTCATACTGGTATTATACTGGTGTCACACTGGTGTCACACTGGTATTATACTGGTGTCACACTGGTGTCACACTGGTGTCACACTGGTGTCTTACTGGTGTCACACTGGTGTCATACTGGTGTCATACTGGTGTCACACTGGTGTCACACTTGTGTCACACTTTTGTCATACTGGTATTATACTGGTGTCACACTGGTGTCACACTGGTATTATACTGGTGTCACACTGGTGTCACACTGGTGTCACACTGGTGTCTTACTGGTGTCACACTGGTGTCACACTTGTGTCATACTGGTGTCACACTGGTGTCACACTGGGGTCACATTTGTGTCACACTTTTGTCATACTGGTATTATACTGGTGTCACACTGGTGTCTTACTCTTGACCAGTCTGTTTTTGTTGCAGGGTTCTGGGTGGAAGTTCAACCAGCCAGACGAAGACAGACAGATCTGATCCAGATGTGATTCTGACCGCCAGACTGAGCATGCTCAGGTGAGATGTGGACAGATGGGTAAACTGTCTCAGAATCAGCGACTCAGACACTGACAGGTGTGTTTGCTTTGTTGTCAGAGAGTTCCTCCAGGGACACGACTTTGCTGATGTCCAACCACAAAATGACTGTCCAACAACTGAGACGTCTGCCGCTCCTGTGTGGACATCTCTGCTACAGGCGGGACAGGTGGGACAGGTGACAGGTAAGGGGATGAAGATGGAGCTGACAGACACAGGAAGCTGTGACATCATCAGCCTCAGTCCTGCTGGAGGCAGAGCTTCAGACACTTCACATGGACTTTGTCTCCTGAAGAGAAGAGACGGCTGCTCCCTCCCCTCATCTCCTTGTCTAGGGGGGAGGAGGAAGAGGCTCCCCTCCTCCCTGCCCTGCTCCCCTCTGCTTGGGGGGAGACGCTGGAGGTCTCCCTCATCCTCCCCTGGTCCACCCTCAGGTCTGTCCCGGTTCTGGGTGGAAGAGGCTCTGCAGAGAAGCAAAAAGCTCCACCTCCCTCCTTCGTGCCCCCCACAGGTGAGACAGGAGGGGGAGGAGGACAGGAGGAGGGAGACAGAAGAGGAAGGTGAGGAAGAGAAGTGGAGTGATGAAGATAAAGAGGTAAAGATCATTGGGATCAGACTGTCGGACACCGTCATCTTCAGACCGCTGAGCCGCCCCACAGTGTGTGGGAAGGAGGAAGAGGAGGAGGATGAAGATGTGTTGTGTGTGGACATGTGGACGTCCTGTCAGCTGACGCCCTGCATCTGTCTCAGGTAGCAAAACTAAAAAATCCCAGACTATCACTGTCACTTTGTCACACTGACCAATCATTAATGAGATCAATGAGTCACATGTCACATCCATGTGATCAGAAGGACGACGCGCCGTGAAAAAAACCCAAGACAGAAGACGGAAGTGTCAATCACAACTTTAACAATAACACCTGAATGAGACAGGACACATAACAAATACTGATCCAGTTGAAGAGTTCAGCATTTGTTTGAACAGATTAAATGTTTGGGATCTTTGATGGTTCCACATCAGCAGAACACAGCTGTTCCCAAAACACCTGGATGTGCTGATGATGTCATCGGTTTGAGACAGACAGACAGATGGACAGGGAGAGAGAGACAGACAGACAGATGGACAGGGAGAGAGAGACAGACAGACAGATGGACAGAGAGAGACAGACAGACAGATGGACAGACAGACAGACAGACAGACAGACAGATGGACAGAGAGAGACAGACAGACAGATGGACAGACAGATGGACAGACAGCGTCACAAATGTTCTTTAATAAAGACTAAGATTCATCAAACATGTCCTTCATCCTCCAGGTGTCCATCTGCTCCTCCATATGAAGCTGATGTCTTCTCACCTGGACACATTTTAAGTGTCTCTGAAAACCAACAACACAGACAGGAACAGACTCAGTTGTCTCACAGGACAGACATCCAGGGGACAGAGGGGGACAGCTCTCGTCTCTACCCTAGTCTGAGTCTGTGGACGACCGCGGCGGACACTCAGGTGAGAGAGATGACCCATCCCTGTCTCCTCACCTGAAAATGTCTGCATGTTTCTGTCTTTGAGCCTCCCATGTGACCAGAACCAACCAATCAGCTGCTTCAGATTTGAACTCACTTCTTCTTCCTTCAGTTTCAACTGTTTCAGGTGTTTTAAAAACTTTCTCACATTTTTAATTTTTAATAAAGTTATGAACTGTTTTTTTTTTCTCTCAGATTGAACTGAACAGGAAACAGGAAGAGGAAGTCAACACCATTCACTCATGTTTCTATGGCAATAGCTCTGATGATCACCTGCTGCGGCTCTGTGACGTGATCTCAGGTAAACAACGGTTAAATATGAAAAACACACACAGGATGTTACCTGTCCACCCCCCCAACCCCCCAACCCCCCCCCCCCCACCCACTTATATCCACCTGTTCTCACGTGTCTCCTCCCCTCTCTCCCTCTGTTCTCACCTGTCCAGGTATTCCAGGTGAGCAGCAAAGTCTCTTTCCTGCAGATCTGAGCTTCATCTTGAAGAAGGTGTTTGCAGTGACCACCTGCAGTAAGAGGACAGGTGAGTCTCACAGAAGAGCAATGAGTCTGTCTTTGGTCCAGGTGAACTACAGGTGAGGTTAATCACCTGTCGTGTTGTTTGTGTTTCTGCAGCTCGTCCCGTTGAATCCTGCAGCTTCTGCTCACAGAAACTCACAGCTGAACCCATGAAACACCTCTGCACCACCTGTGAACAGGTAAACACTCACCTGTGAGCAGGTTAACTTTGAGGACAGTACAGTGTTCATTTAAGAGCGTACCTGTGGAGGACAGGTAACAGTGAACACATTATCTGTGTGTTTCAGGTGTTCTGTGGCCGCTGTTTGCGTCACTTCCTGTCGTTACATCAGATTCATCAGTGGAGTCAAACGGCTGCAGACTGAAGCTGCAGGTCACCTGTCTGAGTCACACAGGTGTTCACTCATTAAGGACTCTGGATTGTTTGTTATCATCAGGTGAACGTTATCAGTAAAATGATTTTAGTTTTGTATTTAATGGTCAATAAAACCTGATTAGATGAAATTAAATAATAAAATAAGTAAATCAATAATAAACATCTGACAAAGATTTAATCAAACATGTTTGTTGATCAGTAGAAAGTTTAGTTTTCATTTTTCTGTCCAATGTTTTAAATATAACACCTGATATTAAATCAATAAAAATAATAAATGCAGTAAATCCAAACAATTTGATTGGATGAAATGACACATCATAAAGTTAAAACTTTTATTATGTTTGTTTTCTGTCAAAGTGTTAAAATTAAAAGCTTCACACTGGTTTAATGTCAACGACTTTTTATTTTTATGTCAGACATTTTACAGAATCAACAGTGATGACATTCACTATAAAACAAACTGATCTGAGTCCTGTCCAGACTGAAGCTAATTAGCATGAAGCTAACAGTGGAACCATCATTTTAACTAATTAGCATGAAGCTACGAGTGATGCTGTAGTTTTGGCTAATTAGCCTGATGCTAACTGGTACAATAGTTTTAGCTGATTAGCATGATGCTAACAGTGGTACCACAGTTTTAGCTAGTTAGCATGACGTACCATAACTGTTTTAAACAAACTGAACCTTAAACTAAATAAATAAAACCAATAGAAACCAATAGAAACCAGTCAATTCCAGTAGAGTCGTCAGTCTTTCAGTACAGCTGACTGGTGCATTATGGGTACTGTGGTGCTGAGCTGTGATCCGGTACAGAGGGAGCGCTCCTTTTGTGGCGGGGACATCCGGCTGGGCCTCGCAGAGTCTGCTTTAAGACCAAACCTTCATGAACGCCAGCAGCTGAACGTCCCACTGAGACGGGACACCTGAACACAGCACGGCTGAGGACAGAGAGACACAGTTGGGATGGACAGGTGAGAGACAGACAGGTGAGAGGGCAGCTCACCGTGTGTGCTGTGTGTTTACCTGTGTGCGTTCACCTGTGTGTGTCTCTATGAGGTGAAGCTGGTTGGATCCACCTGGTTCATCTTCAGGTGGTTGTCGAGGATCTGGAAGATCTCCTGGATGTTTGGGACGTAACCCGACTGAAGCTTTGACCACACGGGGACATCTGAGGGACAAAGTTTGGGAGGGTGGGACAGAGGACGCCGTTACATCACGAAGCACCTCCTCATTCTCATTCTGTCGTCGTCCAATCGAAACTTACCGTTCAGCGTGACCTCGAAGGCTCCTGTGGACAGGAAGTGTGTCTCCATCATGTTACAGAGGAAGAACGCCATGAGACATGAGAAGATCTGACAATCAGAGAAAGAGACAGGTGAGACGACACCTGGGCAGGTGAAACCAAACGTGGGGTTAGTCCACGTGACCAAAACAACTCATCAGTTAATTAAGAAAATTATCAATCAATAACAAAATTAAATTATTACAGGAAAGACGTGAAAAATAGGCCCAAATAAATGTCCAAACATGTGGAAGACATGGACGTATGTCATTTTTCAAATGACAAGATTGTGACAGGATTTATTAATTGATTAATCAATAAAATGATCAACAGATTGATTGATCAGTGATTAACAGGTAATGGACAGACCTTGTTGTCCTGACTCCAGGTCCAGGCTCTGGGAGTGTCGAGGCCGAGGAGGACGAAGGGGTTCTGACCGCTGACGATGATGAGGATGGAGACGAGCTTCAGGTATGAGATTAGGTTACCGACACACCTGAGACACACACACACAGACGGGCTCATCAGTTACCATGGCAACCGACTCTGTGACACTCACCTGCCCATTGACTCCACCCCTTTCGTCTTAAACACGTCTCATCTCCTCACTTTAGAACCGTCGTTAGACATCAGACCTGATGATTGTCTCTCACATGATCGATCGATGCCAATCAATCAATCAGTATGAGGACAGAGACAGAATCGAGTTTAAACATTGTGTGACTGTGTGGACATGAAGACACTGAAACAGTTACTGCAGTGATCAAACTGATCAATCATTTGTCATGTTATTGATCACACTGATGGATCGTTCTGATCAGTGATCAGATCATGTTGATGATGATGTCATGATGAAAATGTTTCTAAAACTGGAACAAATGTAGGTGAGTTTTTGAATAAAATGACAATTAACAGTCATGTTGAAATTAATGAATCATCATCATCATCATCTTCATCGTCATCATCATCATCATCGTTCCTGGCGACTAAAGTCGATTAAACACAAAATTTAATTTAGACTAGTCTAACACTAAGAAAACACTCAGAAAGCAGTTAAATTTAGCAGAATTTATTAATCTATAATGTTAAACACTGTCTGTAAAAAAATAGTGTGTGTATTAAGAGCCATTTGAAGACGTTGGTCACAGTCAACAATCACCAAATCGTACTTTAAATGCCGCTGAGATGCTACTTTGCTCTGTGCAACACAAGCTTCATTAATGTACAAAACATGACAACAACTCACTAAACGCTTCATCTTTTCAGACTGAAGAGGGTCACAGTGTCTGCAGGTAAAGGACCCAGAGCTAACGTTAGCTGCTAGCCTGACACACAGCGTGGCTAACGTTAGCTGCTAGCCTGACACACAGCGTGGCTAACGTTAGCTGCTAGCCTGACACACAGCGTGGCTAACGTTAGCTGCAGCCTGACACACAGTGTGGCTAACGTTAGCTGCTAGCCTGACACACAGTGTGGCTAACGTTAGCTGCTAGCCTGACACACAGCGTGGCTAACGTTAGCTGTCAGCCTGACACACAGCGTGGCTAACGTTAGCTGTCAGCCTGACACACAGCGTGGCTAACGTTAGCTGTCAGCCTGACACACAGCGTGGCTAACGTTAGCTGCTAGCCTGACACAAAGCGTGGCTAACGTTAGCTGTCAGCCTGACACACAGCGTGGCTAACGTTAGCTGTCAGCCTGACACACAGCGTGGCTAACGTTAGCTGCTAGCCTGACACAAAGCGTGGCTAACGTTAGCTGCTAGCCTGACACACAGCGTGGCTCCAGTGGTCCACAGCAGAGACCCGTCCTGAGACGCAGGTTCAACCCGGGTCTCTGTAAGTGATCTGTCTGGACTAAAACCTAATAAAGGTGATCAAGGATCAGCGGTCACATGACGCTGCTTATCAATACAGTAAATCAACCCAGAGTTTCCTTATCTAGATACGAGCTCGTTCACAAAAATGGGGCGGAGTTTGCAGCATTTGACCGATTGGCACATGGACAAAACTACTGACAGCACTGACGCATATTTTACAAATGAAGAGCAAACTATAATATAATAAAGAAGAAATCGATCATAACCGTCATCATCCAGACTGAAAGAAACTCCTGCTGCTGCAACATGCAGGAAGGACAGATGGACATTTTTAAATCTGGGAATGTGTGAATAATAATAAAGATAATATATTTATTCCATTTTGCACAAAGACTTTTTACGTGAGTTAAAATGATCATATAAGACAACAAACTAAATATATAACAAACGAGATTAATCGCGTCTTTTCACTGCGTCTCCAGAGGTTCCTGATGTTTTCAGCTGTGAAGGACACTGAGGACAGTCCATCGTTAGAGGAGGACGATATCTGACTATAACTTTTCTTTCAGCGGCTCTCAGAGACGTCAAACTGAGAAACAGAACATTTAACACCTTTATTGATCATCAGTTCATCATCTGATCTGCAGACAAACGATCAAATAAATGATGGAATTCTAAGTGTGATCCAATATTTTTAACGCAGTAAAAAACAGACTTGGTCCAAATAAAAAACAAGTATAAAAACATAATTCAAAGTGGAATGCAGCCTGACTGTCACGTCTTTACGAAGCTTAGGGCTGCATTCAGTTTCTGGTTTTGGATGATGTCGATTTACAAAAGCAAAATGAAAAAACACTTTTCCTCTCGCGATCCGCAACACTGAGCACCGAGCGCCACTGGATCCCGGCACCATTTAATAAAGTGATCCGATTGGTCAGCAGGTGGTGCTTTAACCTCACTGGTCTGGAACATTCCTGCTCCGCAGCAGGTCTGGCGTTCAGTGTAAGTTATGACAACGTACCTCGGCGAGAAGTGAACCACCGTCGTGGGACCAGAAACCCGTACAGTTAATTAATGTTACCTCAATAACCACGAATCCTGCTTCACCGTCCAGATCCCAGGACGTAACCGACTTCCTGTTGGACTCCTGAGGCAGCTGTCAATCAAACGTGAGCAGACACGCCCACACAGTCTGAGAAATGACTGAAACCGCAACATGAGGTGTTTTTGAAACGGGTTTTCTAATAATCATGAACGTTCGTCTTCACTTCGATCTTTCGACTCACGAGAAACTAAACTTTGATATCAGAGTTTTTAACAGGTAGAGATTTTACACCTGGTCTCCGAAACAGGAAGCTGGTTCCACTTTGTACTGATGTAACAACACCTGGTTCACCTGAGGTCACAGCGAGGTCACAGCGAGGTCACAGCGAGGTCACAGCTCACCTGTTGAAGGGGGTGGGGGGGTAGTTTTCTCCCTCGATTCGGATGTCCGGGTACAGCTGACTGATGGCTCTGGAGTACTCCTGGAACACTTTACTGTAACCTCAGGAGATACTGACACACACACACACACACACACACACACACACACACACACACACACACACACACACACACACACACACACACACCTGTCAGGTGAGCTCAGCTGATGTCCAACATAAAGACAGAGTCAGTTACACGTCTCTGAGGACATTTCTAACAGGGAAACAATCAATTACTAATTGTTTATTAAATTAATTGCCAATTATTCTCATAATCAATTAACTGTTTTGTGTATTTTTTGAAAGAGAAAAAAATCATTTTCACAATTTTCTATTACACATTTTATGGACCAAACAGCTAATTGATTAGCAGAAAAATGATTGCCAGAATGATCAATAGTAGAAAAACAGGTCAGTTTGTACGTCCACCTGTTTTCAAGTCTGGATCTATTTTTCAATTGATTGTGACAGGATTCATTTTTATAATTTTCTGATATTTTATGTATTAATCAAGGAAACGTTAAACGAACTGATCAATTGTAAAAATAATTGTTACACGAAAGACTTTAAAAAATGGATGTCTTTCCTGTAATGATTATTTTCACAGCTGATCAATCTGGCAATCATTTTCTACACTAATCGATTAGATGTTTGGTCCATAAAATGTTGATCAGAGTCCAACATGTCGTCCTCAAATGTCTCATTTTGTCCACAACTCAAAGACATTCAGTTTCCTGTCAGAGGAAAGAAACCAGAAAATATTCACATTTAAGAAACTGAAATCATAATAATAATAAAAAAAATGATTATCAGAATAGTTGGTGATTTTCTAATCAATCAATACTTGATTAATTGTTGCAGCTCTAATTCAAAGTTGAAATTTGGGATTTTATCAAAACATCATCTGGACTGAAAACAGAACTTTTAGAAAACTTGAAAAACTTTTGTTTCCTGTTTATCGTTTTCTATAGTTTGTGTTTTTGAATTTCTGTTTCGTCTGTTTGCTTTTTCTTTTTGTTGCCCTTTTTATTTCAATGTGGATGATTTTTATAAATACTGAATATTGATTTTGTTCACTGTTTGACCTGACATTGTACAATAAAGGTGTAAAATAATGTCTGTCTCTTCATGACGTGTTGTAGTTCTTTACTGGTTTGTTGTTGGGGAGATTTACTGATCACTGATCAATAACTCCAATCAATAGATATGCATAACTAATAAATGAAAATCAATAACGATTAAAGTTGCTTATTTGAACAGTGAACACACAAACGGCTTCATCAGACTTATTCACAAATATTCATATTCAGGAAGTTGAAATCAGAGAATTTGGACTTAATTAAATTAAAAGACTCAAAATGATTAACTGCTTATCAAAACAGAGTTTTATTACAGTTTGATCAATAGCAGAGCTGATAACAATGTTATGAAATCACAAGTGCAAAATCCAAATCATAGAATCAGATAGAAATGTTGTGTAAAATAAACTGACAAACATGATTATAAAGAATTTCACACTGAAACATTTTGTTCTGCACAACAAATAAATTATTTTTTATAGTTTCTTTTTACAGTAATTATGAAAACTGTGATCCAAAAATGTTTCAGTCCCACTAATTATATCACAAACCTCATACTGTCACAGTATGACATCATGCAGCCCTGATCAATAGTTTGATTTCTATCTTATCCTGTATAAACTGATTTATTTATATCTGCAGTTCAATTTAACACATAAATGTATATAAAGATAAATTCAGTTTTATTCAGTTTATACTGTAACAGTGTTTCTACAATCCTGTTGATTTAAACCAGTACATGAACGGAAGTAGAAACCAGTTCACGTGAACCAGAGTAAACTGGATTTACATGTTTTAATACATCAGTCACCAGTTTATCGTGTTTCATGTTCTCTCGCTAACATGCTACCATGCTAACACCTCACAGATTAATGATCCTAACTGACTGCTCGCTGTTAGCCTGTTAGCACAGCTCCTGAATGATAAACCACAGTTAGCCTGTTAGCGCAGCTCCTGAATGATAAACCACAGTTAGCCTGTTAGCGCAGCTCCTGAATGATAAACCACAGTTAGCCTGTTAGCGCAGCTCCTGAATGATAAACCACAGTTAGCCTGTTAGCGCAGCTCCTGAATGATAAACCACAGTTAGCCTGTTAGCACAGCTCCTGAATGATAAACCACAGTTAGCCTGTTAGCACAGCTCCTGAATGATAAACCACAGTTAGCCTGTTAGCACAGCTCCTGTATGATAAACCACAGTTAGCCTGTTAGCCTTAGAGCTAACACACTCACCAGTACTGGAAACGGAGCACAGGCCCGGTGTACAGGGAGGACTTGGCCGATTTGCCAGGCTCTGAGTCGGACAGGTGGTCTGAGGATAGTCCGAGGCTGTGGGCCTGCTGCTGGGGGGCTGTTCTGGATCTGCCCAGGTACACGTCCCGGACCGTGAGGGCCGTGAAGAGGAGCAGAGCCGCCAGGAGGCCCGCCTGGCTGTACTCCGCCATGTTGGACTGTGTGTCTGATGGAGAAGGGAGAGAATAGTCCGGGAACACAATCGTTCAAGACATCACCACCTCCGGTCTGACTCTTCACAATAAAAGAACTCAATACATTTGATAGCGTATATTACTGTTTGTTGTTACCTTGGAAACAGAGTCAAAGATGAAATACCGTAAAAAAAGTAAACATTTGGATGTGGAATCTTTTTAGACAAAAAAGCTTGAGAAGATTGTTACACCTGCATTACAATTCAGACACATATCTTTTAATATTGATCTTAACATATTATAACAGTTAATCAGTAGAGCAACTTTAATGCCCAAGAATCTGAAAAATAAGTTAATTTTCCATTTGACAGAAATATCTTCTTTATATATAAAGATGTGGCAGGCTCAGTCTGATATACATATATAACCATATACTGTATCTATCAATATCATCATATATATCAAAATAAAACCACAAATATAAACAGAACTAAGAAAAAGAGAATGTAAGACAAATAAAAAATCTATTTATATTGATTAAGAAAGAAATGTCATTTTCCTGCTGAAGTCATGAACACAGAAGTCAGCACACGAACACACAAACATATAGAAAGACATGTAATTATATATCTCAGGCTTTTATTGTGAAGGTATTGCGGTGTGTTTCCGGTTATATTTGGCGGAAAATCTTCAGCTTAGTTTTTCTCTTTGAAACATCAAACATGCTTTAACTGTGTCTAATCAATTGATTAATTGACTAATATTGTTTTCAATTTACATAAAGTTATCTGTTCTTCTGCGTTGTGACGTCATGTTTGAGTGACCGCACTCGGCGGCAAACAGTGTGACGTCATCTCCGTGGGACGGTGTATGTGCGCTCGGTGGCTGATGGAGGGATGAAGGTGAAGGAAGAAAAAGAGTTTTATTGATTTATTTTAGTTGTTGTCATCACACTGATCACACAGACGGGGCACCTGACTGCTGACGTCACACAGGTACGCTCAGGTTTGATTTGTTGAGTTTGTGTTATTAGGTGCGTTCGAGATGATCCAGGCCTGCGCAGAATTGATCAACGGTGATCGCCGCACAATGCATGCCGGTTAGATTTGTGTCCGACTTGATCCCGACTTGCTCTGACGTCATGCACATGTGGGCAACGGTAAGCTCACGCGATCGAGGCACCGCAGTTTGTAGAGCCAGCTGCTCTCCACCTGCAAACGCCTGGCTGTCACCTGATCGATAAGCTGACAGGCTCTGATTGGCTCTTAACTTTGACAACAAACACCACGTGTTGTATAAAATAGTAATTTTCTGTGTAACTGTAATATTTAATGACATATCGATCTTCTGTTGTCTGATGAATAATCAGATATTTAGTGTCTGATAATAATAAAGGTTCTATGACTGATCAAAAGAACAGTTTGGTTCTTTACAAGGCAGATAAAAGAACCGATGAGTCAAAAGGAGGATCTCTTCTATTTTAACTTCAATCAACGATCAAGAACGCACTTTATTTCTTCAGCTGTGATCAATGACCTGCAGACTACAGGTGACCTACAGGTGATCTGACAGGTGATCTGACAGGATGTTCGTGTCTCTTCCTGTATGTCCTCTGTTGAAAACTGTCTGTCCAGACGAGGTGATGAAGAGGAGGACAGCAGGTCTGATGAAGCCGTTTGTGTGTTCACTGTTCAAATAAGCAACTTTAATCGTTATTGATTTTCATTTATTAGTTATGCATATCTATTGATTGGAGTTATTGATCAGTGATCAGTAAATCTCCCCAACAACAAACCAGTAAAGAACTACAACACGTCATGAAGAGACAGACATTATTTTACACCTTTATTGTACAATGTCAGGTCAAACAGTGAACAAAATCAATATTCAGTATTTATAAAAATCATCCACATTGAAATAAAAAGGGCAACAAAAAGAAAAAGCAAACAGACGAAACAGAAATTCAAAAACACAAACTATAGAAAACGATAAACAGGAAACAAAAGTTTTTCAAGTTTTCTAAAAGTTCTGTTTTCAGTCCAGATGATGTTTTGATAAAATCCCAAATTTCAACTTTGAATTAGAGCTGCAACAATTAATCAAGTATTGATTGATTAGAAAATCACCAACTATTCTGATAATCATTTTTTTTATTATTATTATGATTTCAGTTTCTTAAATGTGAATATTTTCTGGTTTCTTTCCTCTGACAGGAAACTGAATGTCTTTGAGTTGTGGACAAAATGAGACATTTGAGGACGACATGTTGGTCTCTGATCAACATTTTATGGACCAAACATCTAATCGATTAGTGTAGAAAATGATTGCCAGATTAATTACTAGCTGAAAAATAACAACCAGTCAATAACCAAAGTACTTGTCTTGTTTAGTCAGAGAGGAATAAAGAAACCAGCACAGTGATCAGTTCGTGTTATTGATCCTGGACTGTTTGTCTATAAATGATCGGCTCTCAGACTCTGTGACGCGTCCTCAGGCTCACCAGCGGGGGGCGTCCTCAGGCTCACCAGCTGGGGGCGTCCTGAGGCTCACCAGCGGGGGGCGTCCTCAGGCTCACCAGCTGGGGGCGTCCTGAGGCTCACCAGCGGGGGGCGTCCTCAGGCTCACCAGCGGGGGGCGTCCTCAAGCTCACCAGCGGGGGGCGTCCTCAGGCTCACCAGCGGGGGGCGTCCTCAGGCTCACCAGCTGGGGGCGTTCTGAGGCTCACCAGCGGGGGGCGTCCTCAGGCTCACCAGCGGGGGGCGTCCTCAGGCTCACCAGCGGGGGGCGTCCTGAGGCTCACCAGCGGGGGGCGTCC
Source organism: Lutjanus erythropterus (assembly GCF_056507025.1). Classification (NCBI taxonomy): domain Eukaryota; kingdom Metazoa; phylum Chordata; class Actinopteri; order Lutjaniformes; family Lutjanidae; genus Lutjanus; species Lutjanus erythropterus. The sequence goes on along the minus strand of NC_139321.1, from coordinate 112,938 downwards.
TCAGGCTCACCAGCGGGGGGCGTCCTCAAGCTCACCAGCTGGGGGCGTCCTCAGGCTCACCAGCGGGGGGCGTCCTCAAGCTCACCAGCGGGGGGCGTCCTCAGGCTCACCAGCTGGGGGCGTCCTGAGGCTCACCAGCGGGGGGCGTCCTCAGGCTCACCAGCGGGGGGCGTCCTCAAGCTCACCAGCGGGGGGCGTCCTCAGGCTCACCAGCTGGGGGCGTCCTCAGGCTCACCAGCGGGGGGCGTCCTCTCACCGTCACTCTGTACGACGGAGGACAGATTCACATGAAACAGTTCATTTTCATTTCTCGTCTTTTATTTTGATTTGAAGTAGAACGTCGTTATTCTAAATGCTTCTGATATTTAATTTATGTGTAAATGTAAAATTACTTTAAACTCAATTCACATAATTATTATTGATTTTAGACGTATGATGGACTCTGGTCTCTGTCCTCAGTCCTGGTCTCTGGTGGTTTCAGGGGGCGGGGTCACCATGCTGAGTGTGCGGCGGTCTGTGAGGTCTGGATTCCTGAAGCTTCCTGTCCGAGGACTCTGTCCTGCCCACGTCTACAAAAAGTCACCTGATCTCACCTGCTGCAGACCCTCATCTGCAGTCTGTGTCCAGACTCTGTCCGCCCCATGGACACCATCAGGTAATATTAACCCTATTGATTAATCATTAAATTAATTGACAACTATTTTGATAATCAGTTGATTACTTTGAGTTATTTGTTAATTAAAAAAATATTTCAGCTTCTTAAATCTGACAAAACATAAAGATACTGGACTTTGATTAACATTTTTCAATTGAGAATATTGTGACAGGACTAATTAATCAATTAACTGATTAACTGATTAATCTTTAAGATTGATTTATTTCCATCAGCATCATTTGGTGCAGCAGATGCTCACAGCTGCATGTCATCTGTGTAACCATGGAAACACACATTGTGCTCTTAGGTGCGTGGACCCTGGCAGGTGTCAGGAGGTTCTCAGGTGTTGCTGGAGGCGGAGTCAGTGGAGTCAGCGGTGTCTCAGGTGGTTCGGGCTGGTACGGCGCCCTCTCAGACTCGGCGCCAGTCCATCTCTGTGAGCAGGTTCTGGTCGGCGTTCAGCAAGTCAGCGGGCTGCCGTGGTGGCTCAGCATTGTTGTGACGACGCTGTCAGTCAGGACGCTCATCACGCTGCCGCTTGCCGCCTACCAGCTGGTCATCATCGCCAAGGTGAGTGACAGGCGGAGAACACGAGGGCGAGGAGAGGGTTAACAGAGAGTAGAGCTAGATGATATGACTGATCAATAATAACAATAATAATACTAGTAATGAAATAATACCACAGCTGGGGCTGGATGGTACGACAAAATGTTCATATCACATTTTTTTTTCTTATCGTTTTCATGGTTTTTGACAGTATTTTTTTCATGCAGCAGTTTTCTTACCCTCATTTTCTTCTGATGAGAAAATAATTACTGCAGCTGATCGTCTTTAAACACAACATTTTACTGTCAGAAGGACTGGATCAGGTGTTTTCATGTCCACACAGGTGAAACCATGACCCCTTCAAAGTAAGGTTACCATCACATGGCGAGGACGACTATACGATTAAACGTCCACACACACAGACACACACACACACACACACACACAGACACACACACAGACACACACACACACACACACAGACACACACACAGAGACACACAGACACACACAGAGACACACACACAGAGACACACACACACACACACACACACACACACACACACACTAGTCGGCACCAGAAATACTAGCAGTTTAAAATATTTAAAAATAAAATATTTTAAATATTTATCAATCTTTCATTCATGCATGATGTCAGTTATCTGTTGCCTCTAAGATTTTATGCCGCCGCCTGCAGCTCCTCTCACCCAGCACGTATGAACTGGTCGCCGTGGCAACACCGGATGTTTACATCAGCAAAGTTGGACAGATGAATGTAGACTGTGACAGAATAAGCTGATATATTTTCACTCGACTGGAGAAACATGTGACCACATTAAACACAGACACAGACAGAAACCTGCAGGCGGAGCTGCTGCTGCTGCTGTTAGCACTGCTAACGTTAGCCACACTGTGTGTCAGGCTGCAGCTAACGTTAGCCACGCTGTGTGTCAGGCTAGCAGCTAACGTTAGCCACGCTGTGTGTCAGGCTTGCAGCTAACGTTAGCCACACTGTGTGTCAGGCTGACGGCTAACGTTAGCCACGCTGTGTGTCAGGCTAGCAGCTAACGTTAGCCACGCTGTGTGTCAGGCTAGCAGCTAACGTTAGCCACGCTGTGTGTCAGGCTGACGGTTAACGTTAGCCACGCTGTGTGTCAGGCTAGCAGCTAACGTTAGCCACGCTGTGTGTCAGGCTAGCAGCTAACGTTAGCCACGCTGTGTGTCAGGCTAGCAGCTAACGTTAGCCACACTGTGTGTCAGGCTGGAGCTAACGTTAGCCACACTGTGTGTCAGGCTAGCAGCTAACGTTAGCCACACTGTGTGTCAGGCTAGCAGCTAACGTTAGCCACACTGTGTGTCAGGCTAGCACTGCTAATGTTAGCCACACTGTGTGTCAGGCTAGCAGCTAACGTTAGCCACGCTGTGTGTCAGGCTAGCAGCTAACGTTAGCCACACTGTGTGTCAGGCTGGAGCTAACGTTAGCCTCACTGTGTGTCAGGCTAGCAGCTAATGTTAGCCACACTGTGTGTCAGGCTAGCAGCTAACGTTAACCACACTGTGTGTCAGGCTAGCAGCTAACGTTAGCCACACTGTGTGTCAGGCTAGCACTGCTAACGTTAGCCACGCTGTGTGTCAGGCTAGCAGCTAACGTTAGCCACGCTGTGTGTCAGGCTAGCAGCTAACGTTAGCCACGCTGTGTGTCAGGCTAGCACTGCTAACGTTAGCCACGCTGTGTGTCAGGCTAGCAGCTAACGTTAGCCACGCTGTGTGTCAGGCTAGCAGCTAACGTTAGCCATGCTGTGTGTCAGGCTAGCAGCTAACGTTAGCCACACTGTGTGTCAGGCTAGCACTGCTAACGTTAGCCACGCTGTGTGTCAGGCTAGCAGCTAACGTTAGCCACGCTGTGTGTCAGGCTAGCACTGCTAACGTTAGCCACGCTGTGTGTCAGGCTAGCAGCTAACGTTAGCCACGCTGTGTGTCAGGCTAGCAGCTAACGTTAGCCACGCTGTGTGTCAGGCTAGCACTGCTAACGTTAGCCACGCTGTGTGTCAGGCTAGCAGCTAACGTTAGCCACGCTGTGTGTCAGGCTAGCAGCTAACGTTAGCCACGCTGTGTGTCAGGCTAGCACTGCTAACGTTAGCCACGCTGTGTGTCAGGCTAGCACTGCTAACGTTAGCCACGCTGTGTGTCAGGCTAGCAGCTAACGTTAGCCACGCTGTGTGTCAGGCTAGCAGCTAACGTTAGCCACGCTGTGTGTCAGGCTAGCAGCTAACGTTAGCCACACTGTGTGTCAGGCTAGCACTGCTAACGTTAGCCACGCTGTGTGTCAGGCTAGCAGCTAACGTTAGCCACGTTGTGTGTCAGGCTAGCAGCTAACGTTAGCCACGCTGTGTGTCAGGCTAGCAGCTAACATTAGCTCTGGGTCCTTTACCTGCAGACACTGTGACCCTCTTCAGTCTGAAAAGATGAAGCGTTTAGTGAGTTGTTGTCTTGTTTTGTACATTAATGAAGCTTGTGTTGCACAGAGCAAAGTAGCATCTCAGCGGCATTTAAAGTACGATTTGGTGATTGTTGACTGTGACCAACGTCTTCAAATGGCTCTTAATACACACACTATTTTTTTACAGACAGTGTTTAACATTATAGATTAATAAATTCTGCTAAATTTAACTGGTTTCTGAGTGTTTTCTTAGTGTTAGACTAGTCTAAATTAAATTTTGTGTTTAATCGACTTTAGTCACCAGGAACATCCCTAGAGCACACGCTCAAGCAAACACGCCTGTGGTGTTGGTGTGCAGCAGTGAAATGGGTCCCTGCTGAAACACTTTCCCGCCGCACACGTTCTGGACGTTGTTTGGGTTCTTCACCGGTGTGGTGGAAACTCTGAAGACGGTTTCAGTCAAACACTGAAGAAGAGTTCAGGAGTCCCAGATGATTTACTCAGGAGAATTCAGATTATCAATACACTGAGAATACTGTGACTGCCAACCCAATTCTGAAGGTTACTTCTCGTGTGAAGGTATTTAATTGTCCCCTGACGTTTCCTGGAGTTTGACACACTACCTTGTATGAGCCTGATGTCTCTATGTGGACACAAATTCTATTGGACATAAGTGAAAAACAAGAAGCTGCACCTCTTTGCTCTAAATCACTGTATCTGTCGGCTTCGCTCATGTCTTGTGTTCTGCTGCAGAACGTGGAGACAGTCTGTCTGTCTGATAAGTCATAACCTTGGGACTTCAGGAGAACGTATCTGAGAGACGCACTACTGTCCTTCTGTAGCTGTGGACTGTAGTTGTGCAGAGTGACCAACTACTAGTGCACCTGTTCAGGTTAGATGACCTGTGATTGGACCCTTCATGACTGCGCTGTCACCCATAAAGAGACTCAGGGGACAATCTGAGATCTAATGAGACAAATTCCACAACAACCAGTGTGGCGATAATCAAAAATCAATATCATTATAATAAACACCTGTTTTCGGTACGAACCGGTGTAACGCAATATAACTTTTAACAGTTCCGCCTGTTTCCAGTCTTTGTGCTAAGCTAGGCTAACAGTTCCGCCTGTTTCCAGTCTTTGTGCTAAGCTAGGCTAACAGTTCCGCCTGTTTCCAGTCGTCGTGCTAAGCCAGGCTAACAGTTCCGCCTGTTTCCAGTCGTTGTGCTAAGCTAGGCTAACAGTTCCGCCTGTTTCCAGTCATCGTGCTAAGCTAGGCTAACAGTTCCGCCTGTTTCCAGTCGTCGTGCTAAGCTAGGCTAACAGTTCCCCACATTTCTCCATATGTCAATGAGACCCTTCACACAGACGGCGTCTCTGTCCCACGTCTGGTTGGTTGGAACGTCTGAACATAAAAACATCAGTGGCACAATCTGATCACAGGCTGCCTGTCCTCCTCTGTCCTCCTCTGTCCTCCTCTGTCTGTCCTCCTCTGTCCTCCCCTGTCTGTCCTCCCCTGTCCTCTGTCCTCCTCTGTCCTCCTCTGTCTGTCCTCCTCTGTCCTCCCCTGTCTGTCCTCCTCTGTCCTCCTCTGTCTGTCCTCCTCTGTCCTCTGTCCTCCTCTGTCCTCCTCTGTCTGTCCTCCTCTGTCTGTCCTCCTCTGTCCTCCTCTGTCCTCCTCTGTCTGTCCTCCTCTGTCCTCCCCTGTCTGTCCTCCTCTGTCCTCCTCTGTCTGTCCTCCTCTGTCCTCCTCTGTCCTCCTCTGTCTGTCCTCCTCTGTCTGTCCTCCTCTGTCCTCCCCTGTCTGTCCTCCCCTGTCCTCTGTCCTCCTCTGTCCTCCTCTGTCTGTCCTCCTCTGTCCTCTGTCCTCCTCTGTCCTCCTCTGTCTGTCCTCCTCTGTCCTCTGTCCTCCTCTGTCCTCCTCTGTCTGTCCTCCTCTGTCTGTCCTCCTCTGTCCTCCTCTGTCTGTCCTCCTCTGTCTGTCCTCCTCTGTCCTCTGTCCTCCTCTGTCCTCCTCTGTCTGTCCTCCTCTGTCCTCTGTCCTCCTCTGTCCTCCTCTGTCTGTCCTCCTCTGTCTGTCCTCCTCTGTCCTCCTCTGTCCTCTGTCCTCCTCTGTCCTCCTCTGTCTGTCCTCCTCTGTCCTCCTCTGTCCTCTGTCCTCCTCTGTCCTCCTCTGTCTGTCCTCCTCTGTCTGTCCTCCTCTGTCTGTCCTCATATGAAGTCACAGTCTGCAGCTGTGTGTTGTCCATGCTGGTAACCATGGTAACGTGTTGTGCAGGTGGAGGCTCTGCAGGTGGAGATCTCTGAGATGGCCAAAAGGCTTAGATATGAAGTTTCACTGAGAGCACGAGACAGAGGCTGGACGGACAAACAGAGCAGGTGAGACATCACACACACACACACACACACACACACACACACACACACACACACACACACACACACCGATAAACAAACAAACAACAAATAAATAAACAAACTAGGAGACAGAAGCTGGACAGGCACACGATGATGATGATGATGATGATGATGATGATGATGATGATGATGATGACGATGATGATGATGATGATGATGATGATGACGATGATGATGATGATGATGATGATGATGATGATGATGACAGCCTTCATCAGGTTAGAAAATATATTCTTTAAAAGAGCTGCTGAAGTTTTATTTATTTAATTACATTTTATTTATTTATTTTTTATTTTGCTGTAGTGTTCAGTGTATTTATTTATTTATATTTATATCTTTAAATAAACTTTAAACTGTTTCTGTTTTTGAAGAATCATTTTAGCAGCAGGATCAGAAACAGAAACCGGACAGATCCAGTTCAGGTTTTTTTTTTTATTGATGATGATGACAAAAGCACAACAGTTCATATTTTCCATGTTATTAGACACAATCCATCATAAATGAGAAAATGCAGGAACAGGAAAACCAGAAAAGGAAAAGCTGATGTCCAAATGTCCTCTAAGAGACAAAAACGGACAAACTGTCCTCATTCTGGACGAACAACAGAAACAAGTTCACTCAGATTTCTGAATCCTGCTGTTTGAAGGTTTGATGCTGTGGATCCATTTCTGTCCCACAGGTTCTGCAGAGTCCAGGATGTGAGCAGTAACATGGTTCTGGTTGTGATTCAGGTTCCAGTTCCAGAAGAACCTGCGTCGTCTGGTCTCTGAGCTCTACATCAGGGACAACTGTCACCCTTTCAAGGCCAGTGTGCTGGTCTGGGTCCAGCTGCCCCTCTGGATCAGTCTGTCTCTGGCCCTGCGGAACCTGAGCCTGGATCAGTCCAGTAAGACCCCACTTCATCTGTCCTCCATTTTCTCCAATAATTGATTAATTGATTAGTTGCTTTGTCACATTATTGATTAAGTAAACAGTTGACGATTCATTCATTAATGACCACAAACCTGGAGCTGCAGGTAGTTTTTTCACTGTCGCCTGTGTTCTCGCAGCGCTGCGCTCTGAGCTGGCAGCAGGTGGCGCTCTGTGGTTCTCTGACCTCACCTCACCTGACCCCACCTGGATCCTCCCCCTCTGTCTGGGACTCACCAACCTGCTTATCGTTGAGGTCAGTCTGCGGACAGTCTGCGGTCACCTGACCTGATGATGTCACCTGACCTGATGATGTCACCTGACCTGATGATGTCACTCCTCTTCTTCTTCTTCTTCTTCAGGTGTTTTCTCTGCAGAGGGTGAATCCATCTTGGGTTCAGAAGTTTGTGACGAATGCCGTCAGAGCGTTTTCAGTCCTGATGATCCCCATCGCCGCCTCCGTCCCCTCGGTGAGTCCAACGCACAGTCGGCCGGTCCACACTGACTCCAGGTCCTGGTTCTGCTTCTGGTTCAGGACATGTTGAGTCTAGTTCAGACCTGCAGCTCTTAACACCTGAGACCTGAACCAGGACCTGAGTCAGTCCAGTTCTGCCCAGTCTGAACAGGATCAGGATCAGGATCAGGATCGGGATCAGGACTATCAAATATGATGTTAAAGGGATATTCTGATGTTTATTAGAGCAGATCTGACCTGGAGTCTGTTTTTATTTACTGATGCTGGTTGTGTTCACGTGTTTCTCTAACTCCAGTTTATCCCCCCCCCACCCCCACCCCCCCACCCCCCACCCCCCAGTCCATGTCTCTGTACTGGTTCATTTCCAGTCTGGTTGGACTGAGTCACAACCTGCTGCTGAGATCTGCTGCCGTCCACAAAGTCCTCCGACTGAGAACTCAGAGATCAGAGACGCCATTCAGAGACCTGCTGACTGCCTTTATTAACAAGTACTGCAAGTAATACTGCAAATAATACTCAGAGGACTATTCAGAGTACTACACAGAGTACTACTACACAGTAATACACAGAGCTCTACAGGTAAATACACAGAGAACTCAGAGACGTTGTACCTGCTGCCTGCACTCATCAACAAGTACTGCAAGTCATACTGCAGATAATACACAGAGTACTACACAGTACTGTGAGTACACATCTGATACTTCATTGATGGAGCTACTTCAGAACTATTACCATGTGGACGACTGAGAAGATCTGACCTCAGACAAGTTTGAGACTCTTACTGGCTACATTCATTTAAATCTACAGAACGTGTGTGTGTGTGTGTGTGTGTGTGTGTGTGTGTGTGTGTGTGTGTGTGTGTGTGTGTGTACATGTAGTGTATATCATCTGTGTATTGTATGTATATGTATATATTCTGTATATATACATAAAAAGCAGCAGTGTCCTCGTGAGTACAGTCACAGTATGACACCAGTTCACCTGGTTGCCATGACAACTAACAAATAAATAAATAATTTTGTTTTGTCTAAATGAAAACATGAACGTGATTAAATTTAAGTTGTTTTTTCTTTAATAAATCAGGCCTCAGAAGCTGTGGGGGCTTAAATCACTGTGTTATGATTGGTTGATTGGCTCAAAGGTTGATGACATCATCCATCAGTTCAACCACCCTGTGTGTGTGTGTGTGTGTGTGTGTGTGTGTGTGTGTGTGTGTGTGTGTGTGTCTGTCTGTGTGTGTGTGTCTGTGTGTGTGTGTGTGTCTGTCTGTGTGTGTGTGTGTGTGTGTGTGTGTCTGTCTGTGTGTGTCTGTCTGTGTGTGTGTGTGTGTGTGTGTGTGTGTGTGTGTGTGTGTGTCTGCGTGTGTGTGTCTGTCTGTGTGTGTGTGTCTGTGTGTGTGTGTGTGTCTGTCTGTGTGTGTGTGTCTGTGTGTGTGTGTGTGTGTGTGTGTGTGTGTGTCTGCGTGTGTGTGTCTGTCTGTGTGTGTGTGTCTGTGTGTGTGTGTGTGTGTCTGTGTGTCTGTGTGTGTGTGTGTCTGTGTGTGTGTGTATGTGTGTGTGTGTGTGTGTGTATGTATGTGTGTGTGTGTGTGTGTGTGTGTGTGTGTCTGTGTGTGTGTGTCTGTGTGTGTGTGTGTGTGTCTGTGTGTGTGTGTCTGTGTGTGTGTGTGTGTGTGTCTGTGTGTGTGTGTGTGTGTGTGTGTGGGGGGGGGGGGGGGGGGGGGGAACTGAACAATAGCAGGAAGTCATGTGACGTCTGACTCTGAATATTTCCTGTTTGTTAGTTTCCCAGCTGACTCACTGTAAACACACTGCAAAGCAAAGTTCTCACAACGTTCCAACAATGTTCTCACAACATTCCAACAATGTTCTCACAACGTTCCAACAATGTTCTCAATGTTCTATGATGGTTCATTTGGGGTCTTTAAAAAGAATTTTATTCATCTGATGACAAATATAGTGACACTACAGACAGCAGACCTGGTCTGTACTGGTCTTTAATGGTCTGTACTGGTCTGGACTGGTCTGTACTGGTCTGTACTGGACTGTACTGGACTGGTCTGGTCTTTACTGGTCTGTACTGGTCTTTACTGGTCTGTACTGGTCTTTACTGGTCTGTACTGGACTGGACTGGTCTTTACTGGTCTGTACTGGACTGGACTGGTCTTTACTGGTCTTTACTGGACTGTACTGGACTGGTCTGGACTGGTCTGGACCGGTCTGTACTGGTCTGGACTGGTCTGGACTGGTCTTTACTGGACTGTACTGGTCTGGACTGGTCTGGACTGGTCTTTACTGGTCTTTACTGGTCTGTACTGGTCTGGACTGGTCTTTACTGGACTGGTTTGGACTGGTCTTTACTGGACTGTACTGGACTGGACTGGTCTTTACTGGTCTGTACTGGTCTTTACTGGTCTTTACTGGACTGTACTGGACTGGTCTGGACCGGTCTGCACTGGTCTTTACTGGACTGTACTGGACTGGTCTTTACTGGTCTGTACTGGTCTTTACTGTACTGGTCTGTACTGGTCTTTACTGGACTGGTTTGGACTGGTCTTTACTGGACTGTACTGGTCTGTACTGGTCTGTACTGGTCTGTACTGGACTGGTTTGGACTGGTCTTTACTGGACTGTACTGGTCTGTACTGGTCTTTACTGTACTGGTCTGTACTGGTCTTTACTGGACTGGTTTGGACTGGTCTTTACTGGTCTGTACTGGTCTTTACTGGACTGGTCTGTACTGGTCTTTACTGGACTGTACTGGTCTGGACTGGTCTTTACTGGACTGTACTGGTCTGTACTGGTCTTTACTGTACTGGTCTGTACTGGTCTTTACTGTACTGGTCTTTACTGGTCTTTACTGGTCTTTACTGTACTGGTCTGGACTGGTCTGGACTGGTCTTTACTGGTCTGGACTGGTCTTTACTGGTCTGGACTGGCTTTTTCATAACTGTACTACAAATATACATGCAGAAGTTTTCTAAATGAACTCATTGACATTTGATCAGTTGATATTAAAAAGTAATTGTTGTTTATTTTAATCCAAATTATATTTTTTTGTAAACTGAAACATTTAATTTAATGCTGTTAATAATATGAGTGTTTTCACAATATTAATTAACGTCCATCATCTTAATAAGAAACAGGAAACACTACAAATACAACATTTGTCTGTTCATTGATGAACAGCAGCAGAAATTATTAATAATTATTAATCAGTTAATAAGTTAACACATTGATTTGATTAATTAATGAAGCAAAAACAGAAACAAGTCGAAAGGTTGATTTAAATCATCTGAACATCAAAGTTCTGAATAATAATAATAATAATAATAATAATAATAATAATAATAATATATTATTATTATTATTGTGTTGTTACACTGTAAAAATAAACTACTTGTTTTAACTTAAAAAAGTCTGTTTGCCTTAAAATTTTGAGTTTGTCTGAATGTCAAAAGACAAGTTGAGGAAATGATTTAAAACAAATAAACTTGATATTAATCGAGTTGTACTTTAAAAAAATCAGGTTCAATAATCTGAAGATATGAAGTTGAACCAACACAAACATTTTCTCAGTTCTTCATTTCAGCTCCTGTTGAGACACTTTGAGTAAATTTATTAAGCATAAATAATTCAGCATGTTTTACAGAAAAGTTTTTCTTTACACTGTAAAAGAGTTTAAACTCTCACATAATGCATGCTGGGAAGTCTGCTAACATGTTTCTTACAGACTTGATTTAACGAGTCGATTGAACTGTTCATTCAACTCGTTACTTAAAGTTTACAGACTTTGAATTTGGGTTCAGTTGATTTAACTGAACTACAGTCTGAGTTTTTACAGTGAGTCGGTGTCGGTCCTCTGAGAGCTGGAGAGTCCAGCTCTGCCCCTCTGGACTGTGATTGGCTCCCAGTGTTAGGATCAGCCAATGATACAGGGTTGCTGTGGGTGTTGGGGCGGGTCTGGACCTGATCTCTGCAGTGAGCAGCGTCTCTCAGACTGTAGACCAGCAGAGACCAGGACGCACTTCAGACCAGCAGAGTCCAGATCTCACACGTCCATCATGAAGTCTCTGACCTTCTTCCTGTCTCTGGTCCCGGTCCTGGTGGTCCTGGCGGTCCAGGTCTCGGCAGCTGCTCCAGGTTGTGGGCCATGTGATCCGGATCAGTGTTCTCCTCTCCCAGCAGAAGGCTGTCCCGCAGGGTCTCTGATGGATTCATGTGGCTGCTGCTCCGTTTGTGCCGCCGCCGAGGGTGAGCTCTGTGGCGGGCGGCGGGCGGCGGCGCGTCGTTGCGGCTCCGGACTGGAGTGTGTCAGAAGAGACGAAGAGAAGAAGAACAAGCTGGGAGTGTGTGTGTGTAAGAGCGACTACGAGGTCTGCGGGACGGACGGTGTAACCTACAGGAGCGGATGCGCCCTGAAGACGGCCAGCCTGACAGCCCAGACTGAGGGAAAAGAACCCATCAATGTCCAGAACAAGGGCCGCTGCGCCTCAGGTGAGTCCAAAGTACACAGGTGAGCCTGAAATACCTCAAACAACAACAATGATCATCATCGTCATCAAAAGTTTTAACCTTTAACTTTATTTAACCTTTGCTTCCATTTTTCATGCTAAGCTATGCTAACAAGACTACTCTGAGTCTTTGTGCTAAACTAAGCTAACAGTTCCCCCTGTTTTCAGTCTTTGTGCTAAGCTAGGCTAATAGTTGCCTCCATTTTAAGTCTTTGTGATAATCTTAATAAATTAAAGTAAGTAAATTAATTAATGTTCTGTGGCATCATTATTACAGATCATATGATGGTTATAACTGTTTAATGACTGTTTCATAGCTGCTTCGTTCTCATTTTAAACATCTTAAAGGAAAGTGACACTTTAAACAGAAACACTTTGTGGCGTCATTGCAGCAGGTGCTTCATCATCAACATCTTCTCATCTGATGTTCTTTATTTTTTAATTTTTCTACATTGTAGTTAATCACAAATATTAAATTGCATTTGTAGAATGAATTTGTGAAAACAAGATAAAATATGTTTTTGATTTTTAAGAATCAAAATATTAAATATAAATTTAAATATAAATAAAATATAAAAGACACGCAGTCTTCAATCAAATCTCTGACAGTGAGTGAGAATAGAGCCGTCATCTCACCTGTCCACCTGCAGGTATACAGGTACACAGGTACACAGGTACACAGGTACACAGGTATACAGATACACAGGTACACAGGTACACAGGTATACAGATACACAGGTACACAGGTACACAGGTACACAGGTATACAGGTACACAGGTATACAGATACACAGGTACACAGGTACACAGGTATACAGATACACAGGTACACAGGTACACAGGTATACAGATACACAGGTACACAGGTATACAGGTATACAGATACACAGGTACACAGGTACACAGGTATACAGGTATACAGATACACAGGTATACAGGTACACAGGTACACAGGTATACAGGTATACAGGTACACAGGTACACAGGTACACAGGTATACAGGTATACAGGTACACAGGTACACAGGTATACAGGTATACAGGTACACAGGTATACAGGTACACAGGTACACAGGTATACAGGTACACAGGTACACAGGTATACAGGTATACAGGTACACAGGTACACAGGTATACAGATACACAGGTACACAGGTACACAGGTACACAGATACACAGGTACACAGGTACACAGGTATACAGGTACACAGGTACACAGGTACACAGGTATACAGGTATACAGATACACAGGTATACAGGTACACAGGTACACAGGTATACAGGTATACAGGTACACAGGTACACAGGTATACAGGTACACAGGTACACAGGTATACAGGTATACAGGTACACAGATACACAATATTTCAGATTATTCAAAGTCGCCTTGTTTTTCTTTGATAAAATGTTTAAATCTGATAAAAATACAAAAAAAACAACAACATTGAATGAGAACAACTGACTGTTCAACGTTCAGACTGTTGGAGGACAGACAGAGAGACAGACAGACACAGAGAGACAGACAGAGAGACAGAGAGACAGACAGAGAGACAGAGAGACAGACAGACAGACACAGAGAGACAGACAGAGAGACAGAGAGACAGACAGACACAGAGAGACAGACAGCAGATATGTGAAGCTGGACGTGTCGCTGCCTGTAACCTTCTGACAGTAACTCACTCTGACTGATGATAATCCACCTTCATCCCTCTCAAAACACTGAATTCCTTTCTACATGAAAACACTGAGCGCGCTCAGACCCTCACTGAGCGCTCAGACCCTCACTGAGCGCTCAGACCCTCACTGAGCGCGCTCAGACCCTCACTGAGCGCTCAGACCCTCACTGAGCGCTCACACCCTCACTGAGCGCTCAGACCCTCACTGAGCGCGCTCAGACCCTCACTGAGCGCTCAGACCCTCACTGAGCGCTCACACCCTCACTGAGCGCGCTCAGAGCAGACAGAATTCCTGTGAGGTCACGGAGGACGTTCTGTCTCTGATGGATTCCTGCAACCTGTTTCATCCTGTTCAACTCCAATGGAAAAATCTCTCCAACCAAACTCCATGTAAATTATCTGTAATTTTAATTTGGCTGTCACTCAACTGTGTGTGTGTGTGTGTGTGTATGTGTGTGTGTGTGTGTGTGTGTGTGTGTGTGTGTGTGTGTGTGTGTATGTGTGTGTGTATGTGTGTGTGTCTGTGTGTGTGTATGTGTGTGTGTGTGTGTGTGTGTGTGTGTGTGTGTGTGTGTATGTGTGTGTGTCTGTGTGTGTGTCTGTGTGTGTGTGTGTGTGTGTGTGTGTGTCTGTGTCTGTGTGTGTGTATGTGTGTGTGTGTCTGTGTGTGTGTATGTGTGTGTGTGTGTGTGTGTGTGTATGTGTGTGTGTGTCTGTGTGTGTGTATGTGTGTGTGTGTGTGTGTGTCTCTCTGTCTGCAGCTCCGGTCATCGTCACTCCTCCAGGTGAGGTGTACAACGTGAGCGGCTCTCAGGTGTACCTGAGCTGTGAGGCGGTGGGTGTGCCCACACCTGTGCTCACCTGGAAGAAGGTGAGTTTCTCTGTAAAATCATGTTTCTGTTGATAAAAAGAAAAGATGAAAAGTGTCTCTTCAGGTTCTCCTCAAACATTAAATCAAAATATTTCATCTACAGTCACTTTAATATCTAAAATCTGAAACATAAAGACGCTTCACTTCTGCAGCAGCTGCTTTGTGTCTGACTTCCTGTTTCTGCTCATATCCTGTTTCCTGTTTGTCGAAACAATAAGAGTCTGAGGCTGAAAATATCAAACAGGAAATAAAACGTTTAAACAGTAAGAGTCTGTGGCTGAATGCTAGACACCACGAGGAGCACTGCATTCTGGGAGTTCAGGGTTCTACTGGGCGGGTATGAGATCAGGATTAAGATGCAACTAACAATATTTTCATTGATGATTAATCTGTCAGTTTATTGATTAATTAATCCTGTCATAATCTTGTCACTTGAAGAACAAGGCCAGACAGGAAGAACACACACGAGTTTTCTTCAAGTCTGTCCCGTCAGGATTTTTCAATCAGTCATTTTCTGAATTAATTGAGAAAACTGATTCATTAAAATGTCAGAAAATATTGATCAGAGTCCAAGATGTCGTCCTCAAATGTCTCGTTTCGTCCTCAACTCAAAGATCATCAGTTTCCTGTCAGAGAGGAAAGAAACCAGAAAATATTCACATTGAAAAAACTGAAATCAGAAAAGTTTGAGATATTGTTTTAATCTGCTTTAGCAGTGATATCTGGGTTCTTAAAGGGACAGTTCCGTCATTATCTCAGCCTCATTCTGAGTTTAGTTTTCAGTCCATAAAACTCTGCTGGAGTTTCACAGGAAAACATGTTTACATGTTTGCACACATCATCACCACACAGTTCAGATGGCGTGCATGTGGGCGTGGCTCCAAACTAAGGATCTACAGTGAAGATACGAGCTGAAGACGTGGTGGGAATGAAGCCAGTACGGACTTTGTTCTGTTTTATAACTCGCCATCATTCACTTCCTGTTTGTGAGATTCTGTTTTCCTGTGAAACTCCAGTTTTGTTGACTAAAAAACAAACAAACAAACAAATCCTGACCTGATCAGCATGAGGGTGAGGAAAAAACGACTGAATTTTCATTTTGGGCGAACTTGAACATGAACCGTCTTCAGGTCGGTCAGAATGTGAGGACGCTGTTGAGACTTGAAGGGTAACAAAGAGTCAAAGTATGTTACCTGCAGCCTCAGGTGTGATCAGGTGTCTGTCAGCAGGTCTCTGTGCAGGTTCAGACTCTGTTTGTGAACTTTAGATCAGATCAGACTGAAGAACGCCTCAAGAACAAGCTGCAGCCTGTTCCTCAGTCACACATGAAGAACATGAAGAAGAATGTGTTCCTCATCGGAGTCACAGATTCAGTCCAGACAGCTCCTCTACAAACAAACAACAGACACACTACAGACACGCTACAGACACACTACAGACACACTACAGACACACTACAGACACGCTACAGACACACTACAGACACACTACAGACACGCTACAGACACGCTACAGACACACTACAGACACACTACAGACACGCTACAAACAAACAACAGACACGCTACAGACATGGTTAGTGGTTAGGATTCCTGGTTCTCACCCAGGTGTGTCATTTCACCTCCTCTGACCAGGTGCCGTTGAGCAAAGTGCCAAACCCCCAAACTGCTCAGGGCTTCTGTTTCTAGGCAACAATGAAGTTACAAAAAAAATACAAACAGTCCATCCATCAAACGTAAACAACACTTACAAGATGATGATGATGATGATGAAGATGAAGATGAAGATGATGATGATGATGGTGAAGATGATGATGATGATGATGATGATGATGATGATGATGATGATGATGATGATGCCATGTGTCTTCCTTCAGGTCCTCAATGGGAAGAAGCGGATGGAGCTTCTTCCTGGAGACAGAGACAATCTGGCCATTCAGACGAGAGGAGGACCAGAGAAACATGAGGTCACCGGCTGGGTGCTGGTGAGGGACAGTATACATTATACACATATATACTGTAACACGTATACATTATACACATATATACTGTAACACACGTATACATTATACACATATATACTGTAACACATATACATTATACACATATATACTGTAACACACGTATACATTATACACATATATACTGTATTTACAAAGTCATGCAGTATGTATACAACAATGTAAGATAGTATAGATACACATTAATACTCCACAGACTGTATCCATAAACACTCACCTGTTCATTTGATGTGAGGACAGAAACCTGTGGTGACAGGAAGTGATGTCAGGACTTCAGCTGTGTTGGACCAATCAGCATCACTGATTTGATTTCAGATCTCCCCTCTGACCAAAGAAGAAGAAGGATCGTATGAGTGTCACGCCACCAACGCCAAAGGAGAAGCTTCAGCTGTCGGTGCCATTCACCTGGTTGACTCCATCGATGACATCATCGTCAAGAAAGGTAACCATGACAACAACATCATCAGCAAAAAAACAAACAAACAAAGAATAACGAAGGCAAAACAAATAACGTCATCATCAGGAGAGGTAACCAAGACAAGACGACATAAACAAACAGAACAGAGAGAACCAGCAGAACAGAACAAAGAGAACAAACACGTCATTACATCACATAGAACAACAACACAATAAATAAACAACAGACACAAACAAACAAACTGCAGAGTCAAAGGTCTCTGATCACCTAATGTTCTCAGGTGTTCTGCAGGTGTTCTGCAGGTGTTCTGCAGGTGTTCTCAGGTGTTCTCAGGTGTTCTCAGGTGTTCTCAGGTGCCAGCAGCACTGATGTTGATCCTGATTGGTTGAACAGACACGTCACATGTTTATCTGAACAAACGATTAAAGAGTTAATTCAGAGACGAGTTGAACGGACGTTTAATGGAACAAATTGTTTATATTTCTGCAGCAGATTGAAAAAATATTTACTCTGAACAACAGATCAAAACAAAAACAAAAGAAAACAAGTTAAAAAACAGAAATAGGATTAAAAAAAACAAATAAAATAAAAACATAAATAAGATAAAAACATAACTAAGATATAAAATATAAAGTTTTGTTTCATTAAATACAAACTGAAGAAACATCTCAACATCTCAGACACACAGACATGTGCAGTCAGTCTCTGCTGGTTGCCGTGGTAACAGTGTTTTAATGGCGAGCTGTGACAGATTCTCAGGCTTTGTCTTTGTGTGAGTGTCAGCAGGTGATTTACAGGTTAGACTCCACCCCCTTCCGTCCTCTGTGACCTCGTCCAATAACAAAACAGCATTTCAGACAACGACCTTTAAAATGAGACAAATGTTTCTGAGAAGCGACGGCGTCTGTGAACCTTCAGTTTTGTTTCAGAGATCGATTTTCAAAGTAAAACAGGAAGCTGAGAAACTGATTCAAGATTTATTTTTTGTTTTTTCACTTCATGTATTTTTGTATTTCTGTATTGTTGTGTGTGAAAGGTGCAATATAACCCCTCCTCTCACTGATGATGTCATTTTCTTTCAGTGACAAAGGAAGATGAACTGTGATCAGCTGACCAGCATCACAGGAAGCTGGAGATGATTTTTTTTCCTTTTCATGTAGTTATGAATTTAAAAAAACAGTTTAAAAGTCTACATGCTATTTCCTGTTTACTTTTAGTTTGAAAGTCTACATGCTATTTCCTGTTTACTTTTAGTTTGAAAGTCTACATGCTTCCTGATTTTGGATAACAGGGCTCTTTAACATTTTTAAACTTGTCTTATTTTAATGTTTTATATTTTTAATCATTTATTCTTTTTATTTGAGCTGCAGACAAACAAAATCAATTAGACTTTTATTTTGGAAACACTTAAATCAGCTGTTGGGGTGCGTTCACTCTGAAACCGCGTGCAGCGGGCTGTGAGATGTGTGGTGGGTGTGTCATAGGCGTTAGCCAATCAGCAGTGATGTGTATGTAAACGCCGCTGTACGTGCAGCGCGTTCCTGTTTCGTCTGGCCTGGTCACCATAGAAACGGTTCATTCTGTCATCATGTGGTTTCAGTGTAACTAACAGCTGAAATTGAACTTAATTGATCAGCTCTAAATATTAGACTTTATTGATCTTCAGTTCATATTTTTAGGGTTGTTTATCATTACACTCGTTTCTCTGAGTTTGAGTTTTCTGTTTTACTCTGAATAAAAAAAATCTTTAATGTAAACATGTTGGTGGTTTTTCTTTGTTAAACTGATCAATAATCAGTATTTGTTTCACTGCTGAATAAAGTGATAACTTCAAACTTTCCTTTTTCAGAAGTTTTATTAACATTTTATTTTATTTCACTGAAAACAGCTTTTACTAAATATTCATGAATTTCTTTGAGAGAAAAAAAATAATTGTTGATTATTGGAACTTTTAGTCGTCATATGTTTGATAGATTATTAACAAATTTCTCTTTTTTAACTATAAAAATGTCTTTCAGCTGATTTGCTGTGGAAGTCAAACATAATTTTACCTGTAAGTCATTGATCAACCATCTTATCTATAGATACACGCAGTACAGACAATAAACATGTATGTTGTGACTCTTCCTCCTCCTCCTCCTGTTTTGTTTTTTGTATTTTTTCCTCGTTTCTCTACAATTATTTTGAGTTTATTTAATTTTTCGTATAAAGTATCACAACATGAATATTGAGTGAAAGATGTTTGAACATTTTTTAAAAATATTTTTATTCTCTGATTATCAGCATGAATTAATTCCTTCATTCATGTTGATAATCAGAGAAAGGAAATAATCTATAGATAAATCAATAACTGTTGTTAAAGTGACAGATTTTCTTGGTTCAGACTTTCCCACGACCTCATACGACCTTTGACCTCTGAGGTCACCACTCACTCAGACTGTCAGGTTGTCATGGTGATCAATAAATAAATGTAACAATGTTTCAGTCTGAGGCTGCAGGTATTGATTGTTTGATCAATTTAATAATAAAAAAAATCATAGAAAAAGTTTGTATTTTTCACCTTCAGAGAAAGTGACATAATCAAAGGTTCTGATAGATGAATTGATTAACCCGGTCAGTCCCAGCTGACCATGATGTTCCACTGATTTCTCTCTTCAGTCAATGTATCCATAACTAATCAATACCTCTGATTGGTTGATATGCTTCACCAATGAAGACTCAGAAAAAGACCAATGTGACCAACAGCCACCAATGAAAATCAGGTTTATTCTACGTTTAGAAAAACAAAGTCACATGACACAAAACTATAAAAACATCACACTGATGATGTCACAGCTAAAGTCAGCAGTGAGTCACAGCAGGGAGGCTGTGATTGGCCGAACCGTTCTATGACGTCATCATGCGAGGAGCGATGCTCATCGACATCAACTCCTGGAAGAGAAGCTTACAGGCATACGGCATCCGCACCAGCGAAATCTGTCAGACAATAATCAATAATCAATAAGAATGTTACTTAATTACACAAAACTAATAAAGAACCAATACAGTGATCAATACTAATAGCAATATCAGAGAGATCTGTCAGAGACAATCAATAATCAATCAATAATACTTCATTGACAATCGATTTGACTGGTTATTTCACCTGTGTCTTGAATGACTGATTATTGATCAGGTTTGTGACTGTTACAGATCATATGTGTTGTTGTGATTGGTTATTGATCATGAGTTGTTCGTACTCGTTATTACTGATGTTACCTGCATCTAGCTGTGATTGGTTATTGATCACATTACCTGTGTCTTGTTGCGGCAGCCTCGACACTCGTACGTGTGTGTCCTCGTGTTGGCGATGGCCATCAGTCCACACAGGTTACACACGTGAACCTGATACGGATCAGACGCCTCGAACAGACGCTCTCGCAGGAACTGAGCGGCGCCATGAGCGATCTGACAGTCACGCTCCATCTCGCCGAAACGCAGACCACCGTCGCTGAGGGACGGAGAGACAGATGGGTCAGACACAGGTAACACAGACAGGTGAGACGCAGACAGGTAACAGGTGTGTCCGTCTCACCGTGATCTTCCCTCCATCGGCTGTCTGTTGAGGATCTGTACGGGGCCGCGGGCCCTCGAGTGGATCTTATCGTCCACCATGTGCTTCAGACGCTGATAATAAGTCGGTCCGATGAAGATCTGAGACGTCAGCTTCCTCCCCGTGAAGCCGTTATACAGGACCTGATCACATAATCAATAATCAATCAGTCTACTCCAGTGGAGCCGTTATACAGAATCTGATCACAAATAATCAATAATCAATCAGTCTACTCCAGTGAAACTGTTACATGGGAGCTGAACTGTCCCTGACATCACAGTGACATCACACATGGGTTTGAACTAAACAGGAAGTAAGTGATGACCTCATTTCCTCTCAGGTGGTATCCATACTCTGACAGCAGGTTTGACACTTTCTGCACGTTGACGGCATCGTTAAACGGCGTGGCGTCGCCGATCTCACCTTTGTTCGCAGAAACCTGAAATAAGGCAAAACTAATTATTAACAATAATTAATAATTCATATTAATTCTTTATACTTTTATGATATTAATTAGTTTTAATGATTGATTATTACCTTATGATCAGAACCATTATGTTAAAGTCATTGATTAGTACCAATGTATAAATATTGATTAGTACCTTGCCCTGCAGGCACTCGATCAGATGGCCGACCGTCATTCTGGACGGGATGGCGTGAGGGTTAATGATGATGTCAGGTGTGATCCCCTCGCAGGTGAACGGCATGTCCTTCAACACAGAGCACGTTCAGAGGTCAGAGGTCACAGACAGACAGCAGCGTCATTTTTAAGTAAAAGCTCATTCAGAGAATCAGGTGTGACGACTCCTCCTCCCTGCTCTTCTCTCTCTCTGCAGGAGGGTCATCAGAGGGACGGACCACACCTGGACCAGGTGCGGTTCGTCTCTTCACCCAGACAACAACCCTGAAGTTCTACCCTGATTCCTCACACGTTCTGCTGACTTGCCTGCGTTTGTTAAATTAATTCTTTAGCCGCCACCTCTGTGTTGCAGGTGTCGAGTCTGTCACACAGGACCAGCGTCTACGTTTGTGATGTCACACAAACACGGAGTCGTTAGTTTTGTTCAGGGTCGTTAAATATGGTCTGTAGTGACTTTGGTGAAGATCAGATCAAATATGAACCACAGACGCAGAAAATGTGTCTATCAAAAAATCCAAAGTGGTGGAAACAGTGTCTAAGTGTAAATGGGCATGAAATGTTCCTGTCTGTTGACTTTCTGTTTACCTCCTGTCTGTACTGGATCCCACAGGTTCCCTTCTGTCCGTGTCGGCTGGCGAACTTGTCTCCAATCTGAGGAATCCGCACCGAACGAACCTGCAGGAAAAAAACAAAAACAAACTTCATCTCCTCATTATCACCTGGGCTGTAAGGTGTTCTGTCAGGTGTCTCAGGTGTTCTGTCAGGTGTCAGGTGTTCTGTCAGGTGTCTCAGGTGTTCTGTCAGGTGTCTCAGGTGTTCTGTCAGGTGTCTCAGGTGTTCTGTCTGATGTCAGGTGTTCTGTCAGGTGTCTGAGGTGTTCTGTCTGATGTCAGGTGTTCTGTCAGGTGTCTGAGGTGTTCTGTCAGGTGTCAGGTGTTCTGTCAGGTGTCTCAGGTGTTCTGTCAGGTGTCTCAGGTGTTCTGTCTGATGTCAGGTGTTCTGTCAGGTGTCTGAGGTGTTCTGTCAGGTGTCAGGTGTTCTGTCAGGTGTCTGAGGTGTTCTGTCAGGTGTCTCAGGTGTTCTGTCTGATGTCAGGTGTTCTGTCTGATGTCAGGTGTTCTGTCAGGTGTCTCAGGTGTTCTGTCAGGTGTCTCAGGTGTTCTGTCTGATGTCAGGTGTTCTGTCTGATGTCAGGTGTTCTGTCAGGTGTCTCAGGTGTTCTGTCAGGTGTTCTGTCAGGTGTCTCAGGTGTTCTGTCTGATGTCAGGTGTTCTGTCAGGTGTCTGAGGTGTTCTGTCAGGTGTCTGAGGTGTTCTGTCAGGTGTCTGAGGTGTTCTGTCTGATGTCAGGTGTTCTGTCAGGTGTTCTGCCAGGTGTCTCAGATGTTCTGTCAGGTGTCTCAGGTGTTCTGTCTGATGTCAGGTGTTCTGTCAGGTGTCTCAGGTGTTCTGTCAGGTGTCTGAGGTGGTCTGTCAGGTGTCTCAGGTGTTCTGTCAGGTGTCTGAGGTGTTCTGTCAGGTGTCTGAGGTGTTCTGTCAGGTGTCTGAGGTGTTCTGTCAGGTGTCTCAGGTGTTCTGTCAGGTGTCTGAGGTGTTCTGTCAGGTGTCTCAGATGTTCTGTCAGGTGTCTGAGGTGTTCTGTCTAATGTCAGGTGTTCTGTCAGGTGTCTCAGGTGTTCTGTCAGGTGTCTGAGGTGTTCTGTCAGGTGTCTCAGGGGTTCTGTCAGGTGTCTCAGGTGTTCTGTCAGGTGTCTGAGGTGTTCTGTCTAATGTCAGGTGTTCTGTCAGGTGTCTGAGGTGTTCTGTCAGGTGTCTGAGGTGTTCTGTCAGGTGTCTCAGGTGTTCTGTCAGGTGTCTCAGGTGTTCTGTCAGGTGTCTCAGGTGTTCTGTCTAATGTCAGGTGTTCTGTCAGGTGTCTCAGGTGTTCTGTCAGGTGTCTCAGATGTTCTGTCAGGTGTCTGAGGTGTTCTGTCTAATGTCAGGTGTTCTGTCAGGTGTCTCAGGTGTTCTGTCAGGTGTCTCAGGGGTTCTGTCAGGTGTCTCAGGTGTTCTGTCAGGTGTCTCAGGTGTTCTGTCTGATGTCAGGTGTTCTGTCAGATGTCTCAGGTGTTCTGTCAGGTGTCTGAGGTGTTCTGTCAGGTGTCAGGTGTTCTGTCAGGTGTCTCAGGTGTTCTGTCAGGTGTCAGGTGTTCTGTCAGGTGTCTGAGGTGTTCTGTCAGGTGTCTGAGGTGTTCTGTCAGGTGTCAGGTGTTCTGTCAGGTGTCTCAGGTGTTCTGTCAGGTGTCTGAGGTGTTCTGTCAGGTGTCTCAGGTGTTCTGTCTGATGTCAGGTGTTCTGTCTGATGTCAGGTGTTCTGTCAGGTGTCTCAGGTGTTCTGTCTGATGTCAGGTGTTCTGTCTGATGTCAGGTGTTCTGTCAGGTGTCTGAGGTGTTCTGTCAGGTGTCTCAGGTGTTCTGTCTGATGTCAGGTGTTCTGTCTGATGTCAGGTGTTCTGTCAGGTGTCTCAGGTGTTCTGTCAGGTGTCTCAGGTGTTCTGTCTGATGTCAGGTGTTCTGTCTGATGTCAGGTGTTCTGTCAGGTGTCTCAGGTGTTCTGTCAGGTGTTCTGTCAGGTGTCTCAGGTGTTCTGTCTGATGTCAGGTGTTCCGTCAGGTGTCTGAGGTGTTCTGTCAGGTGTCTGAGGTGTTCTGTCAGGTGTCTGAGGTGTTCTGTCAGGTGTCTGAGGTGTTCTGTCTGATGTCAGGTGTTCTGTCAGGTGTTCTGCCAGGTGTCTCAGATGTTCTGTCAGGTGTCTCAGGTGTTCTGTCTGATGTCAGGTGTTCTGTCAGGTGTCTCAGGTGTTCTGTCAGGTGTCTGAGGTGTTCTGTCTGATGTCAGGTGTTCTGTCTGATGTCAGGTGTTCTGTCAGGTGTCTCAGGTGTTCTGTCTGATGTCAGGTGTTCTGTCTGATGTCAGGTGTTCTGTCAGGTGTCTCAGGTGTTCTGTCAGGTGTCTCAGGTGTTCTGTCTGATGTCAGGTGTTCTGTCAGGTGTTCTGTCAGGTGTCTCAGGTGTTCTGTCAGGTGTCTCAGGTGTTCTGTCTGATGTCAGGTGTTCTGTCAGGTGTTCTGTCAGGTGTCTCAGGTGTTCTGTCAGGTGTCTCAGGTGTTCTGTCTGATGTCAGGTGTTCTGTCAGGTGTTCTGTCAGGTGTCTCAGGTGTTCTGTCAGGTGTCTCAGGTGTTCTGTCTGATGTCAGGTGTTCTGTCAGGTGTCTGAGGTGTTCTGTCAGGTGTCTGAGGTGTTCTGTCAGGTGTCTGAGGTGTTCTGTCAGGTGTCTCAGATGTTCTGTCAGGTGTCTGAGGTGTTCTGTCTAATGTCAGGTGTTCTGTCAGGTGTCTCAGGGGTTCTGTCAGGTGTCTCAGGGGTTCTGTCAGGTGTCTCAGGGGTTCTGTCAGGTGTCTCAGGGGTTCTGTCAGGTGTCTCAGGTGTGTTACGTCGTTCTCTCACTCTGATCTTGCAGAACTTGTAGCCCTCCTGGTTCAGAGTGACCATGACCTGGTCCACGATGCCGGTCTCACTGGTTCTCAGGAAGGTGCTGCAGTCTCTCTTTGTGTAGCGCCGGTTGGTGCTGTCCAACTCATCATCGTTCTCTGGCAGCGTCACCGTCTTCCCAATGATCACGTCCTCGCCAGAGACACGAACGCCGGGGGCGATGAGCCCGTCATCATCCAGCTTGTCGTAGATGGCATGTCTCATACCTGAGGACGATTTTAATCGGTTTTCAATCTGTGAAGCAAAATTAGCCCTGCCCACCACCATTTTTGCTGTCACACCTGAGACAGGTGACAGAAGTATTTTTCTCACCTGAGCAGGTTTCACGCGTTGGCTTCTCAAAGATTTCCTCCTGATCGAATCCTTTCTTTGACTCCTGCTCTTTGTAGGATCGATAGAAAACAGACCTGCAGGACAAACAGAAACAACAGACTCAGGTTTCATGTTGCTCAGGTTTCATCAGTGACTCCAGGTGCGGACGTTCGTGACCAACCTGAAGAAACCTCGATCCACAGCCGACCTGTTCATGATCACAGAGTCCTCCTGATTATATCCCGTGTACGAAGCAATCGCCACAATGGAGTTGATACCTGAAAAACAAGGACAAAGTTTCAGTTAGAGACACAGAAGATCTCTGTCTGACAGTCCAGAGCAGCGTTACCTGCCTGTACAGGTGTTACCTAAATGTAAAGGTGAGTGTTACCTGCAGGCAGCTCTCTGAAGCGCAGGTACTCCATGGATCTGGTGGTGACCAGCGGTTTCTGAGGGTAGTACAACACGTGAGCCAGTGTGTCCATCCGAACATGGAAGTTGGTGATGTAGACGCCCATGGCCTGTTTACCCATAGCAGACTGATACGTGTTCCTGGGAGACTGAACGAAAACAAACAAACAAACAACAGTGACGTCACAACATCAACAAGCTTCAGTCACACGTCATTGGCATTAGCAATGTTTATACCTGGTTGTTTGGTTTGTTTGTTTGTTTGTTTGTTTGTACCTGGTTGTTTGGTTTGTTTGTTTGTTTGTACCTGGTTGTGGTCAGGGAAGGGGATGATCGAAGCACAGACTCCGAGGATCATGGATGGGTGGATCTCACAGTGTGTGTAGGTGGAGCAATAGGCCACGCCCTTCTCCTGGAGGTCATCAGGAGTCATGGCGAGCATCACCGTCTCCTCTTCCAGAGTATCGATGTACTCCACCACGCCACTCGCCACCAAGTCCTGCCAACTGACACAAACAAATTTCAAGAGTAACTTAATGGCACAATCAAAAAACTGTCCCGTCTCACCTGTCCCGTCTCACCTGTCCCCTGCCTCACCTGTCCCGTCTCACCTGTCCCGTCTCACCTGTCCCGTCTCACCTGTCCCCTGCCTCACCTGTCCCCTGTCTCACCTGTCCCCTGTCTCACCTGTCCCCTGCCTCACCTGTCCCCTGTCTCACCTGTCCCCTGCCTCACCTGTCCCCTGCCTCACCTGTCCCCTGCCTCACCTGTCCCGTCTCACCTGTCCCCTGCCTCACCTGTCTCACCTGTCCCCTGTCTCACCTGTCCCCTGCCTCACCTGTCTCACCTGTCCCCTGTCTCACCTGTCCCCTGCCTCACCTGTCCCCTGCCTCACCTGTCCCCTGTCTCACCTGTCCCCTGCCTCACCTGTCCCCTGTCTCACCTGTCCCCTGCCTCACCTGTCCCCTGCCTCACCTGTCCCCTGTCTCACCTGTCCCACCTGTCCCGTCTCACCTGTCCCCTGCCTCACCTGCCTCACCTGTCCCACCTGTCCCCTGCCTCACCTGTAGTTGTTGTACTCTCTCTCCTTCAGCTGGTCAATGTGGCGTCTCTTCAGCAGTAGTTTCTGTTTCTCGACGATGAGCAGCGGTCGACAGATTCGTCCGGCGTCTGTGTAGATTCTGATCTCACGTTCTCTGATGTCTCTGATCATCGACACCTGAAACATTCACAACAGGAGACAGTTTGACTTTACACCGAATCAGCTGACACACCGAAAAAAAAAAAAAAAAAAAAGATTCCAGGGGCTCACAGCGACAAACTCTTTCAAAACTACAAACAGCTGAACTCAAACTACAAACCAACACAAACACGACAAACTCAACATGTCATCAAACATCCGGTGGACACGAGCGGCGTCCGTTACCTCGGAGACAATGATGTCCATCTGTCTGCGTAGTTTCCTCAGTGTGTTCATCAGCTGTTCAGGATCTTTGTGGATACCGACCCAGCAGCCATTCACAAAGATCTTAGTGGCACTACAACACAGATCAACCCAAATATTGATCACATGGACACCGTCAGTTTAACTGTTAAATCATTTATTATTGATCGGCATATTTTAAACTGTAAAAAAAGTCCAAGCTGACAGAAAATCCTGTTTATAGTGTGAAGGTTTGTTTGAGGTGTTTTCATTCTGGCAGGGTGATGCTGCCACCTGCAGGTCAGTCTGAGTCGTTACATATGAAGAATAAAGTTAAACATTCACTACTTACTTAAAAATTCTCTCAGTTAAACCGAACTAAACTGTAAAACGTAAAGGTGCAGTGACTGACTCTGCGATGGCGGCAGGTGAGATCTCCTCCAGGTTCTCCATACTCCACTCCTCCAGAAACTCCAGGATGGGAGACGGCTGAGAACCCACAGAGATGTAGGCCATCAGGGCTAAGTTCTTCACCAGACCCACAGCGTGACCCTGAAACACAGCTGCTGTCTGTCAATCACTTCATCAATACAGCTGATCAGGTGGACTTCGGTGTGAGACAGATAGATTTTCAGACTGTTGGTGTGTTTTTGTCACCTCGGGAGTCTCGGCGGGACAAACCATCCCCCACAGCGTGTTGTGCAGCTGTCGCGGTTTGGCCAGCTTTCCGTCTCTGCCAATAGGAGAGTTGACTCGGCGGAGGTGAGACAGTGTGGACGCGAAGGTCAGCCGGTTCAACACCTACGAGACGAGACAGTAAAGACATTCAGACATCAGAACAGACTGAGATGTCTGTGATGGACATTCTTCTGTCGGTCCACTGGGATCATTAAATCTGTCTGACCGTCTGTCCTGAACCACATCTCTGTGAAAAGTGAACCTCACACGTCTCCTCACATGGAGACAGGTGTCCTCACCTGTGACACTCCGGCTCGGGCCTGGTGAGCTTTCTTCACATCACCCCAGTTTCCTGTAGCCAGTGAGTACTTGAGTCCATCTGAGATGATTCTGGTTTTGATGGCAAGTTCCAAGTTGAAGTCTTTTCCTCTGTCGATGAACTTCTGAGCGTAGATCCTGATCTCCTTCAGCAGGTTCTTAAACATCCTGAACACAAAGAAAAGTATTTCAGATGTGAATGATCTCTTTTGATTTTTACTCTTCAAATCTACTAGAAAATATATTTTAAAGATCAAACTCTTGTGTATTAAACCTCCTGACGATTAAATGTTTTATTAAATGTAGATTGTTAATGTCTGAAGCCAGAGATCTAACAGCTGTATGACACCTGGCAGCGTAGCGAACTGAACTGTTCACGATGCGACCGTCCGTGTTTGTGTTACGGCAAAACGCCACTAGAGGGCGCAGAGCTGAACTTACTGTCGCCAGCTGTTGTGGAAATCATACCTGCAACAATCCGTCGTAAAGACGAGGGTAGTTGTGGATTTGTTCAATAAGCCTGTCCACGAAACTTTCTGCCGTTATTGTTGCTGGTGACACATCTCCTGACCCCTGACCTCTGACCCCTGCACTGCATTCTGCCTCTACCAGTCGTGTGTATTGCATCTTGTGGATGTGTAGAGTTAATTTCTGACGATGCAAACCAACAGTCCAAATGAACAGAGAACATGAGGCAGAAGTCATGCATGTAGTTAAAATCTCCACCTTTAAAGAGTCGACGTTACGTTTTCATTTCACAGCAGTTGTAGTGAGCAGCCACTTCATTTTTTTCACGTGTCTCAGAGTCTCTGTTAATCAAAATATAGATTTTTACACCATAATTCTTTTTTATCTTTGATTTAGAGTCGACATGTTATGTTTGAAACGCATCTGATAGAAATATTATGGAATGAATTTGTCTAAAAACAAAGTTTATCGGGGTTTGATCAGTATTCTCGCCTATTTCAAACCAGGAAGTGAGACAGGGGTCCTTAGGGTGTAGCTGACCCTTTTTATGCCTGATTAAATCATCTGGGACAAAACTTTAAAGGGGTTAACACTTTCATAAAAATATATTTTAAAACAAAGATGATTACAGTAGCTTGGTCTTACACTGTCATCAGTAGCTGTTGTTAGTTTGAACACATTTGTAAAGTGTTTGAAATGATGAAGCCCCACCCTCTGAACAAGAAGGCCAATAATGGCCCAGCGAGGTCCAGCCTCTTGTTGCCATAGTGATCTCTGTCGTCCAGCTCTCGTCTGCCAAGAGCCGCCAGCAACAACCTGTGGACCATGTACCTGAAAACACAGTAACACATTTCAATTCACAATCAATCTGCTGATTATTATCTTAAAGAATTGATTGATTAATCACGTCAGTTGAAAAATATGTTGATCAAACGTGGAGCTCCACATGTCTGATGTTTTTACTTGACCAATCACCCGTCCAGGTGTGTTTCAGGTGGACTCACCCTAAGAAGTAGGCCTTCTTGGTCTCGCAGAAGTCGCTGACGCCGACGTGCGGCAGCATCTCTTTCTGCAGAACTTCTTTGGCGTATTTGATTCGTCGCTCCTTCGTCACGCCAGGCTTTGCTCCTCTGGAACCAATAAAGTTCAACGCCACATTCTGCTCCTGAATCACAAACGCTTCATCCAGAGACGGCTTTACCTGGAAACGACACAATGACATTGCTGGTGACATCACAGCCTGTGGGCGTGGGCCGATCGACGCCCGATCAATAACTAATACTCAGGCTGACCATCTCCATCATCTCAGGGTCATCAAAGTCGTAGATGATGTGTTCCAGGATGTCTCTGTCCGACACGAAGCCCAGCGCCCGGAACACGATGATGATGGGAACTTCCTGTCTGATGTAGGGCAGCGTGGACACGATCCTCTGACCAATCGCACTCTTCTTCACTCCCTGACAGAAATAATCAATAATCGATCACACTTCTTTTCTCATCCACCAGTAACCCCTGAGCGTTGTGTGAGAAGAACAGCAGGTAACATTCAGTGAAGCGAGACTCGTGTCCAGGTGAAGGTGAGGACTCACCTGTCCTCCTCTGGCCATCATGCTGACCCAGATGGTGCTGGTTGGACGGGACGAGTTCTCCAAACAGGAGCGACATTCACCTGTGTACGCGTACTTCGAGTCCTTTTTTGCAAACACGTAAACTGTGTTGGTGGCCATCTTCTCCTGAGCAATCAGCACCTGAGACCCACAAACAAACAAACAAACAAACAAACAAACAAACACAGAAACCATCTGTTTACTGTTGTGTTTCTTTATAAACATTTACAAAACTAAAAAAATGATGATGATGATGATGAAGCTGAAACTCCAACACATGTGGCTAGCTTAGCTTAGCATAAAGACTGGAAACAATGAGAAAGAGCTAGTTTAGTATAAAGCCTTTCAGTGATGTCACATTGTGCATGATGATGTCACATTGTGCATGATGATGTCACACTGTGCATGATGATGTCAGAGCAAACCTTCTCGGAGCCATTTATGATGAAATAACCTCCAGGGTCGAGTGGACATTCGTTGAGCTCACACAGGTCTCGGTCCGTCAGGCCGCTCAGCAGACAGTAGGTGGAGCGAAGCATGATGGGAATTTTACCAATGAAGGTCTTCTGATGCTGAGTCTGCAGCTGGTCCTCGCCCTCCTTTATGATGGTCTTTGTGATGTCGACGTACAGGGGCGCCGAGTACCTGAGGAGGCGGGTTCACACGTGACGATGATATAGAAATGTAATTAATCGATTTATTGAATAATCACCAACTATTCTGATGATCAATCAATTCTTTTGAGTCATTTTTTAAATAAAATAATTCTAAATTCTGTGATTTCAGCTTTTTAAATGTGAATATTTTCTGGTTTCTTTCTTCTCTGACAGGAAACTGATGATCTTTGAGTTGAGGACGAAACGAGACATTCGAGGACTTTGATCAACATTTTCTGAACCAAACAACTGATTGATTATTGGAGAAAATTATCAACAGAATGATAATGAAAATAATAATTAGAGGGAGACCAAACATGTGGAGCAGAAGGACAAACGTCCCCATGTCCTCTTTCATGTCCTCTTACATCTTCTTCTATCCACTGACAACAAATAACAGGTGAGAACAGGTGAGACCTACGTCAGGTTTCGTAGTCGAGCTTCGTTGGGCATCATGGGAGACGGCGCTCCGTCTCTCTCCCAGTGGGTGGGCTTCGACAGGTAGATCTGCTCAAACTTCAGCAGGTAACGAGGCTGAAACAGGAAACACAATGACATCACAGTGGTGTCATCTTAAACCGGGCCCCTCCTACTCTGAGAATGAAAACTAAAGACCAGGTGTCGGTTCAGGTGTTCCTCACCGGTTCCTCCACCTCTCCTGACGTGTGCTGAGCTTCAGCCTGCAGGTCAATGGGCGGAGCATCTTCCACGATCCTCTGTACGGACATCTGGATGAACTCATCGAACGAGTCCAGCTGCTGGCGAACCAGACCCTTTTCATCAAAATAAGAGCTGCAACAAAACAGACAGAGCCTTCAGCTGAATGTCAGTGACCTGATCAATGTAAATGATGTGATCAGTGACCATATTGATCATTATAGATAATGATTCCCTGTACAGTACACGGGCACAGGTGAGGAGAGATCAAGGTGAGTTTACCTGATGACGATCCAGCACGCTTCCTGCCACAAATCTGGAGTGATTTCATCATCGTCTTCATCATATTGATTATCTGACAAATGCACATGTTACTGTTTATTGTGTTCTTGTTATTTGAAAGTCACATCACTGTGTGAAAATAAACATATAAACATATAAACAAATAAACATATAAACAAATAAACATATAAACATATAAACGTTTCCATGAAGAAATACTTTATATTGTTGTTAAACTGCTGAACTTCACTACTTTAAGTGAAGCAGAGTTTCATCAGTAAAACAAACAGACCTCAGTGTGTCACTGTGTAGTTTAATGAACGTAGTTTAATGAACGTAGTTTAATGAGCGTAGTTTAATGAACGTAGTTTAATGAGCGTAGTTTAATGAACGTAGTTTAATGAGCGTAGTTTAATGAGCGTAGTTTAATGAACGTAGTTGTATCTGCGTGTATTTTCTGTGCCAATCTACGTCAAAACAGCCTGTTAGCCTGTTAGCAGAAACAAAGCACCGCGCCAACAGCATTAGCAGCTGTTAGCATTAGCAGCTGTTAGCATTGGCGGCTGTTACATGTGTGTGTTGTGTTCGTGTTTTCAGATTAAAGCGATCGTTAGTTGCTCTGTGCGGATTTTATTGAGAGCCGACTGATCTAAAAGCGAGCTAACTGTTAGCATCAGTAACTCTTTCATGTTTCGCACCAGAAGCTAACATGAGCTAACATGCGCTAACATTAGCTTCCTGTCCTCAGGTGCAGCTCGTTCCGTGTTCATGACTCTGTGTGTTAATAAAGTTTGTTTGCAGGTGATCAGACTCACCTTCGTCCTGATCGAACATGTTTGATCCACAAAAGAGTCAAAATTTCAGCACAATTTAAACTTCGACAGTACGACGTCAAAATGCTCCACAGAGGAACGTAATGACGTACCACGCGCCCCGGAACAACATATACGTCACCTCCGGTCTTCCCTCTGTTTTCCCACAACTTTATTTAAACAGAATGCAGAACACAACACCCGAGTCTTCAAGTCTGACCTCCCAGACAGCACGCGCACCTCCTGACGTCTGTAAATGCGTCTGAAATATGACGTTATCTCCTGAACCTGGACTTAATCATATTTAAATTCAATAAAACTCTTTTAGACCAAACTTTTTTTTTGTAAAGATGTCAGACAGATAATAGGAAACTGATGCCTTGGAAATTATCTGTCAGTAAAATATTCATGGCTCAAATTTAACATCAGAGAATTCAGACAAGTAAAAAATCCACTAAACTGAAAAAACAAAAGCAACAAAACATTATTACAAATATTAATGTTTGTGAAAAGACAAGAGAGGAACTTGTTTAATTAAATAAGCTACAAAGTGAATTAGACAGTTTGTTTTTAGAAAAAGAAAAGGCTGTTTTTATCCGATCAAGAGCCCGTTGGATTAAAGAAGGGGAGAAAAACACCTCTTATTTTTTTAACAGAGAGAAACATAGACAGTTAAAAAAGAAAATCAATAAATTGATCATAGATGGATCCATTGTTGAAGACAGAGCCCAAATAAATGGTGAAATAAAAGATTTTTATAACAACTTAAACAAATCTAGTCATTCTGCTACGGATTGTCATTTTTTTTCTAAATACCATCAGTGAATTTAACAAAACCATTAATACTGATTTCAAACAGTTTTTGGAGGAAAATTTAAAAATTGAAGAGTTGGATAAAGTTAAACTGAAGACGTCCTCTGGAAAATCACCTGACCTGATGGTTTAACAACTGAATTAGAGTGATGTTATACAAAGTTCTGTTATCTTAACTGGTAATATTTCTACCACAATGAAAGAAGGGATGATCGTTCTGATTCCAGAGCAGAGAGAAAATGTTTTTAAATGGAGAATAATGTATTTCTCTCTCAGGAACAAACACGTCGCACAGTAATGGGTGTGATGTCATCATATGCCAACCTGGCAACCCCCTATCTGGACAAAATAAAATAAAATATAATAAATAAAATAAAAATGAAATGGTTTGGATGATACATAGATAATTTGATTATATATATATATATATATATATATATATATATATATATATATATATATATACACACATATATACATATATATTTTTTAAAGACAATGTTTTGGGTTTTTTGCCTTTATTGTGATAGGACAGCTGAAGATATGACAGGAAATGAGGTAGAGAGAGAGGAAGTGACACACAGCAGGCGGGAATCGAACCAGCAGCCGCTGCAGAGGACTGATGATCTCAAACTGAGCTTCTGGGACGATCACATCATTTGATATTCTGTGTAATGTGAAGAACATGAAGTACTTGAATTTCATAAATATTTGAATAATACCAACTAAAGTCTGAAATTATCTTTGCAACACAGTAAAAAGGAAATCGATTTCCCAGATTTGAAGATCATAAAAACAGATGATTGTGTTTTACACAGTATTTACAGAAAAATCACAGATCAAAATACAATCTTAAAGTTCACAGTTTCCATCCCAAGACCTTTACAGATTACATCCATTTGACCAGTTTCAGCGACTAAGACGCATCTGTGACACAAAA
This sequence comes from Lutjanus erythropterus, assembly GCF_056507025.1. Classification (NCBI taxonomy): domain Eukaryota; kingdom Metazoa; phylum Chordata; class Actinopteri; order Lutjaniformes; family Lutjanidae; genus Lutjanus; species Lutjanus erythropterus. Next base: position 78,860 of record NC_139321.1, on the reverse strand, counting down.
GAAGAATTTGATGATAAGGTTACAGACATGGGGAACCTTTTCACTGAACAAGGATACAAAAGGAACGAAGTGGAAAAATCTCCTCAAAGAGCAAAGTCCTTAAACAGAATACAGTTTCTGCAAACCAAAAAGAAATTTTGTCACACAGAACAGAAAACAAGCATCTTAAATAAGGAACATTATTAAACTCAACTGGAAGATTCTTCAGAGCGACGCATCTCTTCAACCACTGTTCAAAGAACCACCTGTGTTCTGATCCAGACTCGACTCTGAAAGACAGATCTTATCTTCCTCCTCCGTCATCAATGACCTGAAACTTTCAAATGTGGTAAAATCGTTTTCAAGGTGACAGTAAATGCTGCATTTACAAAATGAGACATTTTGCTAACCGTAACACCACATGTCATTTACATGACAACCCAAATTCACTGAGGGTCATTGTGTTGGAAGGTTTTGAAAAGGACATCAGAGGAGGTGATCAATTAATTGATTAATTAGGTTCCTTCAGCGTGACGCCTTTTGATTGTACAAAATCCCTGGTCTCAGTGATGACTGTTCTCCTTTTTTGTGAAAATGTTAAACAATATTAAACAAACGTGAAAGGAATTATATGTATGTATATATATTTATATATATATATATGTACACACACACACACACACACACACACACACACACACACACACACACACACACACACACACTTCAGGCGTGTGCACAGAGATCAGGTCTGAGAGGCTTTTTGGGTCAAATTTTAATGTCACAGTTGATGGAAACGTGGATCAGAACACGAGCAGCATGGAGACATTTTGTGTTCTTGTTTTAACATTTCTGAACTGGTCAAAGTTCACTTCAGGTTTTTCACTGAAGCTGAGTGTTTTATGAACTAGACACTGAGGGAAATTTCATTTTTGGTTGAACTATCACTTAAAGCAGAAAGAGAATTACGGCTCGAGATGTGAACAGCGTGTGCAACACAATACAACTGAGTTTAAAGTAATTTTCAGTAACTTTAATAATGTGGGTAAAATATGATATCGTCCCTCCATGGATTCAAATGAGAATAAAACTTTCTGCATTGTATGTAATTTCCAAGGTTCTAAATGTTCCATGAGGTTAATATAATTTTATTGTTCAGTCTAGACACACTTAAAACAAGTAAGATAATCAATAATCAAATACCCACAATGTTTCTCATGAGATGCTGTGGTCATCAGCAAAAAGTATCACATGAATGATATGAAGTGAGACGACATTGAAACAAAAACAAAGAAAAACTACTGAGATGAAGCATCAGACAGCGCCTCTCCGACAAACATTCATACTCAGTCATGACAATTAGCCCCATTTCCCCCCAAAAAGACAAAAACATGAAAAAAGACGCCTCATAGTAAAAAAAGTCTTTGAAAAAACAAAAACAAAAAATGCATAGTGACAACAGAAAACTTGCTGCAACTCTCAGTCGCTCTGTGGAGGAAAAAAGACAAAAAAGAAACAGAATAAAACCCAAAAAAGCTGACATCCAAAAGCAATTAGACGTCTTTCTCCTGTTCAGTGAATGACTGAGCATCACCTGGCGAGATAAGCGTTCATGACAGTTTCAAATTTTTGATCTAGAAGGTTGAAGCATTTGTTGATTGACTCCAGGAACTTCCTGGATATCTTCTCCTAGATATGAAACGACTCTTCCTCTGCATCAGATCTTTGACCAACAGCCACGTCAGATTGTTTTTCTGCTTTGTTTGACGTGTATCAGTCATTTGTGCTGTTTGTAAAGTAAAACAATTCTTTATGTGGTCACCAGTGCTGATACCACCAGTTTCTACAGCCAACTTTTTCATTACGCAGCAAAATTATATATATATAATTTTTTTTTAATAAAATCATTAAATTATTCCATCTGGAGCTTTGAGAGACTCAAGTACTCTCACTTGCACCTCCATGTTGTTTACATGGCGGTGCTTAATTATTTACGTTATGTAAACATGTCATGTTTAAATAGTTACTTGAAAACATGTTGCCGTGCAGACTCGTGACTTGTTTTTGTGCTCTCCTGTTTGTGTCCGAGTCACGTTTTCGCTGAATCAGCCTCATTCAGAGCAGACAGAATGTTGATCCCCAGATTAAAGTCTAAACAAAAGACAGCAGCTGCGTCACAACAACACAGCGCCCGTCCTCTATATGACAACAGCACACCAACGCCAAACATCACAACCACAGAGGACCTGCACACAGACACATCAGCATCCAATCAGACAGCAGGAAAATAAATTCAACCTCCTCTTACCCGAGTTCAACATTTAATTTGTCACTTTCTGACTTTTCATCCAGGATGTTTGGACGGACACTTCTGATCATCTGTGTGGCTGCTTTCTTCTGTGCAGGTAAGGCATGTGTATAAACAGGTTCAGGTGTATAAACAGGTTCGGGTGTATGAACGGGTTCGGGTGTATGAATGGGTTCAGGTGTATAAACGGGTTCGGGTGTATAAACGGGTTCGGGTGTATAAATGGGTTCAGGTGTATAAACAGGTTCAGGTGTCTAAACGGGTTCGGGTGTATAAACGGGTTCGGGTGTATAAACAGGTTCAGGTGTATAAACGGGTTCAGGTGTATAAACGGGTTCAGGTGTATAAACGGGTTCGAGTGTCTAAACGGGTTCGGGTGTCTAAACGGGTTCAGGTGTATAAACGGGTTCAGGTGTATAAATGGGTTCAGGTGTATAAACGGGTTCAGGTGTATAAACGGGTTTGGGTGTATAAACAGGTTCAGGTGTATGAACAGGTTCGGGTGTATGAAGAGGTTCGGGTGTATAAACGGGTTCGGGTGTATAAACGGGTTCAGGTGTATAAACGGGTTCGGGTGTATAAACGGGTTCGGGTGTATAAACGGGTTCGGGTGTCTAAACGGGTTCGGGTGTATAAACGGGTTCAGGTGTATAAACGGGTTCAGGTGTATTAAAAAGTGATTAACTTTTCTGTTGGTTTTTCAGATGCTGAGGATAAATCGAGGCTCTACAGGAGGGTAAGAAACAAACAGATTGCAACAAACTCTTTTCTACTTTTACTTCTGTACTAATTGGAATGAATGACAATGAATTTGTTGTATAAATTATCTTAATATCAATATTTTTAAAGACGTGATTTGTGAGAGTTTGGTGGGATCAGATCGTCACAATCAGGTGGAAAACAGCAACTCATTGGTCTTCAGTTTCAACCTTTTATTTCCCCCCTCTGGCTGTAACAGTAACTACACAAACACTGTCATTGTGTGTTTATGACACGTGTCAACAGTTTTCCATCAGGTTGTAGCCCACTCCGTTACTATGGTTACTCTCCCTTCAGCTCTGTAAACCAGTCATTGTTTCTGAAGGACTTAGAGCAGAAATTAAATAAAGCTGGGAAAGTAAAACCTTCAGGGAAAGTTGCAAACAGGCCTGTGATGCTGTTAAAAATTTACACAATCAGCACCTTGGATACAGAATCTTTCATGGTTCAACAAGAGGCTGTGGCTCTTCATGAAAGAAAGAGATGTCACCCTAAAAAAATCCTTAAAATCAGGACTGGAAACTGATTGGCTGATTTTTAAAAGCCTCAGAAACAAAGTAATGGACAGCTTAGGGATACCAAGGCAAACTGGAAGTGCATTGATCAACTATCAGAAGAAGCATGAAGTGGATCCAGAGAAACCTGTGAACAGTCACAAGAGCTCAGACTACTGAAGCTCAGCAGGTGGAAATATTTTAATGATTATTTTATAAACGTCATCTTCTTCAGAATGAAGCACCTTTATAAAAACCCAGTCCCTTATGGTTTCAACAAATGAAACCTCCTCACACACAAACCAGACAAAAATAAAATCTTATCATTACTGTCAAAGTCAAGAGCTAAGGACACCTCAGAACTAGACTCAGTTTTTCTGAAAAAATATAAAGAATTTTAACCACGTCCATCATGTGTGTGATGAATGTATGTTCCCGTCCTCCCAAAGACACTGATAAAGTTACCGTCTAAAGCTAATTACACACCTCAACAATGAAAATCTGTTGACTCCATGCAGTTTACTTTCAGGACAAACGTCTCCATCAAAACTGCATGCTGCTACTTTCTCGAGGTCATCAAAGCTCGTCTTGATAAAGGAGAAGAGTGGGTGCTGTTTGCTTTTATGTCTGTAAGACTTTTGATACTGTAAACCACAGATACAAGATGTTGATGAGTACAAATATCGAGGTGTAATCCGACTACCTCTGACCTTTAAAAAACATATTAAAAAGACAAGTCATGTCCTAAAGTGTAACTTTGCAAACTTTCATCACATCAGAAACTCTTTATCACCTGAAGCTGCTGAAGTCGTATCTGAAGGTCATAATCTTGTCCTGTGTTCGGTTCTGTCTCATCTTGGTCTCAGACTAACAGAACCGCTTCAAATCCAGTTAGAACACTTTATAATCAAGCTCTGAAAGTTCTAGATAAAAAAAAACACGGCAGCATCATCACTGTGATGTACTCAAGAAATATATGTATGTTAAACTTTGATAACCTGATGTTCACGTGGTACACAAGATTACCCATAATGCACCCCCACTGATGAACTTTGTGTAGCCTCGTTCTGAGTGTTTGAACAGAACTGGGTCACTGCAGCGTTCCAAAACAAAGTTCTGCCTTCTCTCAATCAGCCGTTTCCTGTAAAGACATCGAAGAATAGAACGGGCATCAAAGAATAGAACGGACATCGAAGAATAGAACGGACATCGAAGAATAGAACGGGCATCAAAGAATAGAACGGACATCGAAGAATAGAACGGACATCGAAGAATAGAACGGACATCGAAGAATAGAACGGGCATCGAAGAATAGAACGGACATCGAAGAATAGAACGGACATCAAAGAATAGAACGGACATCAAAGAATAGAACGGACATCAAAGAATAGAACGGACATCAAAGAATAGAACGGACATCAAAGAATAGAACCGGCTCCCCGACGCTCGAATAAACACAGTTTCTCCTGCGACAATAAAAACTGTATTTGAAGCTGTGAGTCTTGTCGGCAGTGACGTTAGAGGTTTTACTCCAGCAGGTACAGACATGTTATATTTTACCATCGCGGGTTCATGTGCTGCGAACTTTGCTACTGTAGTTATACAAAGAGAAATTAGTGTCTCGCTAAATGAGGTGCAGCCATGTTTTCATTTGTTGTAAATGATAGATGTCACACAGTCCTTTTATAAATTGCATAAACTAAACTACCACAAATTACATGGTTGAGTCTGAATTGAACCTAATCTTACCAACCTTGAGACAATTATGAAGAGGAGAGCTTTGATCATTACACCTTCTAATATTTCATTTTAGGACATGAATGTTTTATGAGTCTGGATGTGGCTCACAGACATGATGACGTGGGAGAACAGTTGTCTCGACGTGTTGTCGTGTTATTGAACAGTATTCAGTTGAATCCAGAACAAAGACAAGATATTTATTGATCAGACTGATCAACTTTAATGTTTGTAGTAAATCTGCAGTTTCTGTCTGTGATCCATCATCTTTTCTTCTGACACTCAGTCAGTTTGTGAACTGAGACACTAACTGTTCAAGTTTTAAAGGTCAATTCTGTCTCATTCTTTCTTCATATTCGTCTTCAGCTGATCAACAGTCCACAGTCTCTGTTGTCCTATTTTGTCCTTCATGATGCACCACACATTTTCAATGGGAGACACGTCTGGACTGCAGGTCCAGGTCTGGACTGCAGGTCCAGGTCTGGACTGCAGGTCCAGGTCAGTCTAGGACCTGAACTCTTTTACTATGAAGACACGCTGTTGGAACGCGTCCACAATGTGTCTTGGCATTGTGTAATAGTATGTTTTTTTTATATTCCAGCTAACTTTGAGCCCTGTTCAACGTGTGAAATGTTATATTTGTTACAATCCCCTAAATTATCTTGTACCCAAGAGACCGAACATAATCAGACAAACCCAGAGTTGAAAAACATTTTTTTTTTAAATTGAAAAATGTAGACATGTGATGTGACCAAATCAAAGACCAAAATCCTAAAAGGAACCTGACTAAATTAAACCCCTTACCGAACTAACTAAGTACTGGTGGACCAGCGAAAAAGAACAAAAGACGGGGAACCACCACTGTCCAGCCCACAGAGGACTGGCAGAACTGAGTACTGTAACATAAACAAACTAAAGCCTAAACAACAGAAAACTGAACCATTGGACCCACCAGAAAAAACAGGGAAAAGGAAGAAGAAATGAGCTGTGCCCCCCCCCCCCCCCTCTTTATAGGTGCATTAATTACTGAGCAGCCACACCTGTAGGGAAGGAGGCAGGGTGGCGCCTCGGCATCGAACATAATCCAACATTTTGCCAACAATGAGAGGAGGGATGTACAGATTTCTAGTACTTTCATCATTTTATTTAAAATCAGTGTTTATGTGAAATCAGTCACAACATGAGATTGTTTTCAGAAGAAAAGGACTAATATTTTACGCACCTTTATTTTCATGAAAGTATGTGAGTATTTCTGTCGGTGAACGGCCCTGTTGCATTCTGGTACGTGTCGTTCTCGCAGGGCGTTTTTTCACCTGTAGTTCAGTTCATTTGCACTGAAAAAAAAAACATTTGTATTTTAGTCCTGATGTGGTTCGTGTTCACACCGACTTTTTACAAGTGAACCAAGACAAAGAAACATGCAGTTTTACAGACTGACAGGTAACTCGTTGATTGGACGGTTTTGGTGATGTCATACTGCATCATCATTGCATCATTGGGACCCACATGGGAAATCAAATTGTGACTGACAGATGCCTCCCTTAAATTCTTCAGTTGTACATATTTAAGCTCACAAACAAACAACAACCAGCAAATTGTGGCATGTTTTGAATAATGACTGACAGAAACAGGATGAAAAGGAGGCGTCTTGTAGCTGACAGGACTCTGAACACCTGTGTGCACCTGGTTCACCTGCTGTGATTCGTATGTGTGTGATGTCCACACAGAGACAGAGCGTCTGACAGCTCCACTGCAGATCTTTATATTTTGAGTTGACAGAAGTTGTGAGAGAAGAAGAAAAGAATAAGAAGAAAAGAAGAAGAAGAAAAGAAGAAGAAGAAAAGAAGAAGAAGAAAAGAAGAAGAAGAAGAAAAGAAGAAGAAGAAAAGAAGAAGAAGAAGAAGAAAAGAAGAAGAAGAAGAAGAAAAGAAGAAGAAGAAGCATCTGGATTTTTTTTTCCTCCATTCAGAGAGAAAAAGGGAGAGAACAGCTTCATGTGTCTATAAGATCGTTGTCACACTTTTCAATCAGACAAAGCACAGACACACAGCAGTTTCAACAGCTTCCAGGGAAAACAGATGTGCTGAAAGTACTCGTCTGTTCCTAAATGAATTTCATCAGTCGAAGATATAGATGTCTTATCAATTATACGATCGCCTCCTTAACACATTTAACAATCAGCTGATGGATTTATTTTCAGTTTAGCTTTTGAAATCATGACAAAATCACATCTTCTATCATAAAATCCTGTGTTTGGTTTGTTTGATTTCACATCACAAACAAACTGTTGTAGAGTTCGTTTGGAACCAGACCCAGTCCACCTTTTCAGGTGGACTGGGTCTGGTTCTTTGGTCCACACCAGGTGGACTGGGTCTGGTTCTTTGGTCCACACCAGGTGGACTTGGTCTGGTTCTTTGGTCCACACCAGGTGGACTTGGTCTGGTTCTTTGGTCCACACCAGGTGGACTTGGTCTGGTTCTTTGGTCCACACCAGGTGGACTTGGTCTGGTTCTTTGGTCCACACCAGGTGGACTTGGTCTGGTTCTTTGGTCCACACCAGGTGGACTTGGTCTGGTTCTTTGGTCCACACCAGGGTTCAACTGACAGTTTTCACAGCAGCACAAACAAACTGCTCTAAACCAGCAAATGGACCACAGTCTTAACTGGACCAGACAAGGCAGGTGTGGAAACACCTGAGCTGAGAGAGACTGGTTTGTTCATTGAGCAAATCTACATCTACAGACATTGTGTTCATATCCTGAGAGAGCTTCATAAGACAGTTATAATGCATGAAGCACAGGACCTTTAAAGTCATCTCAAAGGTCAGTCCTTCTTTTAACTGTGTTGCTTTGAAGTCCTGCTGCTCACTTTGAGTTGGAGGACTCGTCAGACCACAGGACACTTGTCCTCTTCAGCCCGGAGGACACGACGTCCATGATCAGTGAAAACAGTCTGAAATGTGGACTCGTCAGACCACAGGACACTTGTCCTCTTTGCGTCCGTCCGTCTCAGATGAGCTCTGGTCCAGAGACGTCTGCAGTGTCTCTGGATGTTGTTGATGTCTTTGTCTTTGAGTCTGAACTTACATTTGTAGATGCAGAGACAAACTGTGTCCCTGAGTCCATGAAGTGTCCTTTATACAGTGATGAGGGTTTTTAATGCAGCGCTGCCTGAGGGGTCAAAGGTCACAGACAGTCTGTTGGTTCTCAGAGATTTCTCTGGATTCTCTGAATCTTTTCATGATATTATGGATCGTAGATGATGAAATCTCTAGACTATTTGCAGTTTTTAACAAAGTGGTGAAACTGACCCCGTCCATACTCACGAACCACTAACTCTTTCCAGGATGCAATTTTAATTCCCAATCATGATACTGTCACTTGTTACCAATTCACCTGTTTACCTGTGGAATTTCCAAACAGCTGTTTTCAGTCTTTTGTTGCTCCTGTCACAACAGAATGAGTGTATATCTACAAAAAACACTCAAGTTTATCTGTTCGAACATTAAATATCTTGTCTTTATGCCGGATTCAATGGAATATAGGTGGATTTTGTTTTTTTTGCAAATCATTGGATAGTTTTTTTTCTTCTTTTTTTTTCCTCCTGTATTCTGTTTTTGTCCAGCTGGTCCGGCTCGGTGACCCGTCTCAAGGTTAAAGAGTGTATTTCTGTCATCTATCATGTACATATACCTGCTGTATTTCACCATCTGACCAATGTTAGCTGAGATGTAAGCTAGCTTTAGCCTCAGTCTGTTAGCATTAATGTTATATCATGTACGCAGCTGTTAGCTAACTTTACATAAACACTTTCACAGGGTTCTTGTTTTAAAACGTGTCAGATGGAAACATTAAAACATCAGCTGGAGACTCTCAGCTGACTCAAGGAGTTAGCATTAGCATTAGCTTACATCAGCAGCTACACTTACAAAATCTCAGTCATTATTTTAGTGACAAAATCCAGTGTTGTCAGCTGGAAATGAGAATCTGCTTTTGTTTATGTCTCTGATGATTCAAAAACCTTGTGTTTCAACAATTACCCCCAATTTCGATGTTAAATCTGCCGCCTTATCACTGTAAACTGTAAAAAAGCAGTGCAGGAATGTAAAGTTTAGTTAGTTTAGTAAAGTTTAGGCTTAGCAACAATAACTAAGGAGGGCGGGGCTTGGCGAAGTGTCAATTGTGGTTGTAATATGTGAATGTTTCTATTGTTTTTCTGACATATGTGTTGTGTTGTTGTTGCTGCAGCCCTCCTGTGAGGGGATGAGCATGACTGCAGTGTGTCCTCTGAAGTACTCTCCTGTGTGTGGCAGTGATGGCATCACCTACGCCAACGAGTGCTTACTGTGTATCAACAGACTGTAAGTCTGTTCTGTTCACACTGATTCATTTCTGAAGTCTGTAGCAACATACTGATGGCGAACACCTCTGATCAACAAACGTCACTGAGAGAAAAAGTTCAGTGTTAATAAAAGTGCACTCAGTTTACACCTGCCTCACAACCTGATTGGTTACTTCACTGATGAATCAGATGAAGAAGATGAATAGGTTTTGTAAAATTGTTCTTTTTTAAACAAACAATACATGTATTATATTATAATACACACAAGGTAACATCTGTAAACTTCCTGCAGGACACAAAAGTTAATAATGACAATGTTTTGATCCCTCTTTGATGTTTGTTCAGTCAAAATGTCTGAACAATGAAAACCACACCCACATTTATACCTGATGCTCAGCAGCAGGTGTGGTTCACAGAAACAACAGTTAACATTAAAAACATTAAAAAGTCAATAAATTAGAGAGAAAAATACACAGAAAAACAGTAAAACAAAAGCAAACTATCAAACATCACATTCATGATCTCATATATGAAAAGTCTGACTGACATTCAAACATGTTTTATAATAAACAAGTTCAAATCAGAGTATCAACATTCGTCTAAAGGTGAGTCACACGTCAACAAGACACATATTACTGAAACATTTCAATGAATCTGTCTCACAACACAACAGCATCATGATGCTGCCATCAGTTCTATTATATTGGAGGGAAGTTTTATCTGATACTCTTCATTTAGACGTGTGACAGTCTCTCCTGTTCTCTCTGTTTCTGACAGAAGGTCACCGTGGTCCATGGAGATAAATCATAACAGGCTGTCAGACTTTGTGAAACTGATTCAGTTTGGCACATAGATACTCGTAAAATATTCCAAAGGCTTTGTACCAACTGTTAGCAGGAGGGTCTCCATCAAAACTAATCTTACAGACAGAATCATTTCTTACCTTCTGGTGGCTACAGTCGTTATAATTTTACTTTCCAGGCTTCTACCAGAAAGAGCGAGGCGCAGTGGATTTAATTTATTAAAGGTGTGTCCAAATCCACCTCTGCCGTCTTGTGCCAGGGGCACGGGGGTGATATTTTACCCTGCCACACCCTTTGCACCACCAGTGTGAAGCGGGATGCACCGATCAGCTGTGACCAAGTGCCCTCATTGATTCACAGGTGAATTTACTGTAAGGACAGAAAAACAAACACGTCGTGCTTCACCTGCAAAAAAATATCTGCGCACAGAACACAGTGAAATTTCACTTTTCATAAACAGAGTTTCTATGGAACTAGTAGTTGATTTCTGTTGGTTTGATTTGCTTGATCGATCGATTGTTGTTTGTTTGACCTGCAAATCTACATTTTGTATTAAGTTCTGTTTTTGAAAAAAAGAAAGACTTGTTTTTTGTCTTTTTCTTGAAGTAAATATATATGTGTCGAAATTGACCCGTAACACCATAGATGTTTACATTTAAGAGATGTGTTCTAATACCCCTCAGAAAAAGTCAGATAACATAGCAACCTTTTATTTATTTATATAATTCTCTTGAGGTTCATTTGACTGTTTTTTCATATTGAAAACGAGGGTTATGCTGTCAAAAGAAAGGCCCAGGGGCCACAACAAAAATATTAAAACCAATCTTTTCATGGGTAAGGAAGCCTAACAAGGTAACCAAGAGATAAGAAACAAATTGGATGATAAATAATTGTTTTTAGGGAATTTTATGGCTGATTCAAGACACGGGTCAAAAACGACCCGTTAAGATCAGAGATAGTAACAGAAAACTAACAAGAGGAAGGTTAGAAATACAAAAGTAACTTGCTACATTACAGCATTACAAACATAGTACTGTTGCTTTAATACAAATGAAAACTTATTTGTGATTTATTGATATTTATTGATTATAATGTCCTGATGATCTAACAGTGAACTGAGACAGATTACAGGACATCATGGTTCTTCTGTTTTTTAGTCTTCAAAATGTGTCGGACAAGACGGGACTTTAAATCTCTCCACAGATGCACCTGATGGTCCAGGTCCACACCTGTACACCTTCACACCTGTACACCTTCACACCTGTACACCTTCACACCTGTACACCTTCACACCTGTACACACTGTTATTATAAGTGGATACAAGAACACTGACCAGAGACACGCTGATAAAACTGCAGCCTGTCTGTCCCGTGTCCGATGTCTCACACAGAAAATGTCTCCATGGCCGTAAACTTATTATAGCGCTAAAAACTGTGGTAATGTGCAGGACGAGAGAGCGAGAGAGCGAGAGAGCGAGAGGGGAGGAGAAACAGTCTGTAGGCATGAAAACATGATGCTGCTTGTTACACCTTTACACCTGTACACCTTCACACCTTCACACCTGTACACCTTCACACCTGTACACCTTCACACCTGTACACCCTCACACCTGTACACCTTCACACCTGTACACCTTCACACCTGTACACCTTCACACCCTCACACCTGTACACCTTCACACCTTCACACCTGTACACCCTCACACCTGTACACCTTCACACCTTCACACCTGTACACCTTCACACCTGTACACCTTCACACCTGTACACCTTCACACCTTCACACCTTCACACCTGTACACCCTCACACCTGTACACCCTCACACCTTCACACCTGTACACCCTCACACCTGTACACCTTCACACCTGTACACCCTCACACCTTCACACCTGTACACCCTCACACCTGTACACCTTCACACCCTCACACCTGTACACCTTCACACCTGTACACCCTCACACCTGTACACCTTCACACCTTCACACCTGTACACCCTCACACCTTCACACCTTCACACCTTCACACCTGTACACCCTCACACCTGTACACCTTCACACCTTCACACCTGTACACCCTCACACCTTCACACCTTCACACCTTCACACCTTCACACCTGTACACCCTCACACCTTCACACCTGTACACCTGTACACCTTCACACCTGTACACCCTCACACCTTCACACCTGTACACCCTCACACCTGTACACCTTCACACCCTCACACCTTCACACCTTCACACCTGTACACCCTCACACCTGTACACCTTCACACCTTCACACCTGTACACCCTCACACCTTCACACCTTCACACCTTCACACCTGTACACCCTCACACCTTCACACCTTCACACCTGTACACCTGTACACCTTCACACCTGTACACCCTCACACCTTTACACCTGTACACCTTCACACCTTCACACCCTCACACCTGTACACCTTCACACCTGTACACCTTCACACCTGTACACCCTCACACCTGTACACCTTCACACCTTCACACCTGTACACCCTCACACCTGTACACCTTCACACCTTCACACCTGTACACCCTCACACCTGTACACCTTCACACCGTCACACCTGTACACCCTCACACCTGTACACCTTCACACCTTCACACCTGTACACCCTCACACCTGTACACCTTCACACCTTCACACCTGTACACCCTCACACCTTCACACCTTCACACCTGTACACCTTCACACCTTCACACCTGTACACCTTCACACCTGTACACCCTCACACCTGTACACCTTCACACCTGTACACCCTCACACCTGTACACCTTCACACCTTCACACCCTCACACCTGTACACCTTCACACCTGTACACCTTCACACCTGTACACCCTCACACCTTTACACCTGTACACCTTCACACCTGTACACCCTCACACCTGTACACCTTCACACCTTCACACCTGTACACCCTCACACCTGTACACCTTCACACCTTCACACCTTCACACCCTCACACCTGTACACCTTCACACCTTCACACCCCCACACCTGTACACCTTCACACCGTCACACCTTCACACCGTCACACCTTCACACCGTCACACCTTCACACCTGTACACCTGTACACCTGTACACCTTCACACCTTCACACCTGTACACCTGTACACCTGTACACCTGTACACCTTCACACCTGTACACCTGTACACCTTCACACCTGTACACCTTCACACCTGTACACCTGTACACCTGTACACCTTCACACCTGTACACCTGTACACCTTCACACCTGTACACCTGTACACCTTCACACCTGTACACCTGTACACCTTCACACCTGTACACACTGTTATTATGAGTGGATACAAGAACACTTTTCATTTATTATTTATTATTGATCTTTCCTATTCAGGGCGAAAAATGTTGACATCTTGATTGTGAAGGATGGGTCCTGCTGAAGATGACATCATTATCATCACTGATGACCTCATCACACTTCTACCAAACTGATGACATCATCATGTGTACCCTTGACTATTGATTGAATGTAGCTGTTAGTGTGTAGCGCAAATACACACACACACACACACACACACACACACACACACACACACACACACACACACACACACACAGACACACACACACACACACACACACACACACACACACTTGACTGCAGCCATATGTGTTCAGACACATTTACGTTATGATGCTGTTTTGTATTTTCATATCTCTGTAAAGACATTTTGCATTGAAAACATTCACCAATAAAATAAAAACAATTTTCTCTGACAGCATTGTAATCCCATTACTTGATGACTATAAGGAAATTGTTTAAACAGCACATGAAGATTTTTCTGTTCCAAACCTTTCTATCAATAAAAGTGGCTGATCAATGTAACCATGATCACAAGTTACTGGTTGTGTTATATTACTTAGTTACTTACACAATGGAGAATATAACAACATTTTCAGACTAAGCACATTGTGAAAGATGAAACCAGTGGATTACAACCATTTTGACTTCAGGGGTCTAATAACAACCCAGGTAGCATAAGCACTGCTTTTAGACGACCGTAGTTAAGCGACTCTTGAAGAGGAACAATTTGGACGCATCACTACCAGAGAAATATCGACCTGTTTCCAATTTGCCATTTTTAAGTAAGATTTTAGAAAAACTTGTTTTTAACCAGTTAAATGATTTTATGACCTCGACAAACGCTGCTGAAATATATCAGTCTGGTTTTAGAAAATATCACAGCACAGAGGCAGCATTAGTGAAAATTGTCAATGACATCGGGTCAAACATGGACAGAAAAATGTCTGTCTTAGTGCTTTTAGATCTGAGGGCAGCGTTTGACGCAGTAGATCAAACCAATCTTTGAAACTCTGGCGCTGTTTTTAACTGATTCAAATCAGATCTCACAGACATTAAATTCTTTGTCAGCATGGATGAACACACATCTAGTTTTTATCAAATGAAATGTGGTGTTTCCCAGGGGTCAATTTTAGGTCCAGCTCTTTTTAACCTCTACATGTTTCCACTTGGAAATTTCATCAGGAGGCATCAACTTTCACAGCTATGCAGATGACACACAACTTTACATCGCCGTGTCTCCTGATGACACAGGACCACTTGATGTCCTTTTTAAATGTGTTTCAGACATTAAGTCCTGGATTAACTTTCTTCAGCTCAACCAGGACAAAACTCAGGTTTTAGTTATTGATCCAGGGACCAGAGAGAGAAACTGGCTACAGGCTACAGGCCGCCTCTTTCAGCCCGTGTCAGCAAGTCAAAAATCTTGGTGTAATATTTGATGCAGAACTGAATTTTGAGGCTCATATAAAGGATGTCACAAGAAAGAAATTTTATCATTTAAAGAACATCACCAAAATAAGACAGTTTCTCTCTCAAGCCAATGCAGAGACACTTATTCATGCTGTTATTACCTGCAGGATTGATTACTGCAATGCTCTTCTTTCTGGTCTCCCTAAAAAGAATATTTTACAACTACAATTACTCCAAAACTGAGCCGCTGACAAAGACCAGAAAGAGAGCTCACATTACACCGATTTTAAAGTCTCTGCATTGACTTCCTGTACGTTTTAGAATTGATTTTAAAATTCTTAAAATTCTTTTAGTCTTCTCTTAGCTATGATTGAAAAGCACTTTGTGCTACAATTCCTTTTTTATGAAAAATGCTATACAAATACAGTTATCATTATTATTATTATTATTATTATTATTATTATTATTATTATTATTATTATATTATAACTATTGTCATAGTTAAGAAAAAAAAAAAAAAAAACGAGTTAAGTGTTCCAGGATATCATGTCAGGAATTCCGTATGAATGTGTGTGTGTGTGTGTGTGTGTGTGTGTGTGTGTGTGTGTGCGCGTGTGACATCATCAAAGTAATCCCGCTTAGTTTATGATGTCATCAAAGTGTGTGTGCCAGTAAGGCCTGTTGAAATGAGTTAGAATTCTTTTGAAAAGGTTAAAAAGGACATTAAAACTAAATTTTAGTTCAGAGATTAGATTTTAAATTAAAGCACAAAGAATGAAAATCAGCAGAAAGAGTCAAATTCAGGACTCAGTGTCAGAAAGAGATCAGCTTCTTCTGGAGGAAATCAAAGACCTGAAAAGAAAACTGATCAACTTAGAGGAACGTGCGACTTCAGTCGAAGAACTTCAGACTTCAGACACAGAGCTTGTTGGAGCTGACTGGGGAGTTTGTGGCTGTGGAGTTTGCGGCTGGGAGTTTGTGGCTGTGGAGTTTGTGGCTGGGAGTTTGTGGCTGTGGAGTTTGTGACTGTGGAGTTTGTGGCTGTGGAGTTTGTGGCTGGGAGTTTGTGGCTGGGAGTTTGTGGCTGTGGAGTTTGTGGCTGTGGAGTTTGTGGCTGTGGAGTTTGAGGCTGGGAGTTTGCGGCTGTGGAGTTTGTGGCTGGGGAGTTTGTGGCTGGGAGTTTGTGGCTGGGAGTTTGTGGCTGGGGAGTTTGTGGCTGGGAGTTTGTGGCTGGGAGTTTGTGGCTGGGGAGTTTGTGGCTGGGAGTTTGTGGCTGTGGAGTTTGTGGCTGGGAGTTTGTGGCTGGGAGTTTGAGGCTGGGAGTTTGTGGCTGGGAGTTTGTGGCTGGGAGTTTGTGGCTGGGGAGTTTGTGGCTGTGGAGTTTGAGGCTGGGAGTTTGCGGCTGTGGAGTTTGTGGCTGGGGAGTTTGTGGCTGGGAGTTTGTGGCTGGGAGTTTGTGGCTGGGGAGTTTGTGGCTGGGAGTTTGTGGCTGGGAGTTTGTGGCTGGGGAGTTTGTGGCTGGGAGTTTGTGGCTGTGGAGTTTGTGGCTGGGAGTTTGTGGCTGGGAGTTTGCGGCTGGGGCGGCACCTTTCTGTGTGGAGTTTGCATGTTCTCCTCGTGTCTGCTTGGGTTCTCTCAGGGTGTTCCTGCTTCCTCCCACAGTCCAAAGACATGCATCAAAACAACAACAACAAAAAAACTTAGCAAAAAAACAAAACAAAAACCTAAGTAACTCTGCCAAAGTGTCTTTGGGTCACTTTGCGGGTCCCAAGCCCGGATAAAGGAGGAGGGTTGGTTGAATGTAGAGCTAATTCCAACCCACATAACAGTCTTTTGATTAAAAACACACTTAAAAGAACAAAATGACCTAAAACAATTTATCACTTATCAAAATAGTTGACAAGTAATTTAAAAGTTGATTAATTATTAATTCAGAGATTAACTGTTGCAGCTCTAATACACTTTTTCATTTCATTTATTTATTATACAGGAAAAGATTAAAAGTAACATAATTGAGCCTGACTCAGTTAAAACTGGTTTACAGCAGCTTCCTGTTCTGCAGCTCATGAAAGACAGAAACATCACAAAACAGTAAAAGTCAACAAAAACATAGAAACAAACAGCAACATGGACAATTAAAGAGGCAGGGACTTGAATGAAGTATTCACACATTATGGGTTAAGTTTGTGTTTGCATGTGTATCCTTCCATCAGATCGTGTTTATATGTCTGTTTAAAATGTATAATAGCAGTTTTTGTTCTAATATAATATGTTTTTTCATTCCAGAGTTTGGTATATGTGTGAAAAATTGATCTCAGACCGTAGCAATTTTACTGGGATAAGTGCTTGACCTGGTGATGCGTTCCTGTCTGGTGCGAGGACCGTCTTGTTAATGAGAGGCGATGAGGACCAGGAAATGCAGACAGTTGATGGCCAATGGCTTCGGTGTTGACATTTAATTTTTATTGTCCTTCATAGAGACCACCTGGTCGTAAAGTGTCTAATCTGTGTGTTCCTGTATTGTTCCTCTCCTGGCTGTGGAACGTCTTGGATTTCACTGTAACACTGTGGCTGTTAATGATGATGATGTCATGTTCAATAAAGTGCTTATCAAACGAATGTGTGTATCCTTCTTTTCATGGATATTGTATCTGTGTTGTGTAAACCTGGTCAGCATCGTATCGCCCATCTCACCCACATACTGTATGGCACATTTTTTACATTTAATTAAATAAACAGTTCTTAGGATGGACACTTCCACATCTGTGTTTGGAAAAACATTATAATTGTGTTGATTATACATCCAGAATTAGTGCTGAAAAAAATCTCTGCTAATTAGGTCTAGAGTCAGAAAGTGGTTTGATTTTGGCTTTAACTTTTCTATATGCAGCAATAATCCTATGATCCTGTAACAGTTGAGTTTTGTTCTGTAAAATTATTAAACGTATTCTTAATCAGTCTGAAAAGTTGAGCTGCTGATGGAGAACATGAAAGAACCACTGGAAGCAGAGAACAGATCAGCTGAGGCTTGTTTTTCTGAAAAGTTTTCAAGGCTCTGTGTAAAAAGGTCCTAGAGTTTCCTCTACTGGACAAAACAGAAAACAGCACATCGGTGGCTTCTATAAAATCCTCCTTTCTGGTGAATCTAAGGAACCTCAGCAGCTGTGATTTAACTAGACCTGCATAAGTATGTTTAGGGAGGAAGATTAATTTGTAGAGCAGAGCGTCAGTCTGTCTCTTTTTTGTAAAATCAGGACCCTTCAATGTTGTTGTGTCTAGAAAATCAACAGCTGTGTCACTGAGGGTCGATCTGAGTTTGATAGATGGATTATAGTTGTCCAGAGTGGTTAAAAATTAATCAACATCCTCTCTTGAGTACGTCCACATTCCCCAAATATCGTCCAGAAATCTATGGTAACGTAACGGGTTTTTGGAGCAGGAGGCCAAAGTGTCTCCCGTTCAGTTAGCAGATGCCAGTGCAGTTTTTTGTCCTTAGCTGAACCTTTGACTTGTAAAATAAATAAATAAATAAATCACAGTTCATCTCAGAATGATTCCTGGTAAGATTAATTTCCAGTAACTGTAAAAGTTATTGTTGACCAAATGCAAACGTGACCGGAGCTGGAAGAATCTGTCACAGGACTGTTTCGAAAAATACCAACGTCCATCCCAGCTTCCCAGTACATGGAGACTCTTGGCATTTTCATCACTCCTCATCTGTCCTCATCTGTCCTCATCTGTCCTCCTCTGTCCTCCTCTGTCCTCATCTGTCCTCATCTGTCCTCCTCCTGTCCTCCTCTGTCCTCCTCTGTCCTAATCACTCCTCCTCTGTCCTCATCTGTCCTCCTCTGTCCTCATCTGTCCTCCTCTGTCCTCATCTGTCCTCCTCTGTCCTCCTCTGTCCTCCTCCTGTCCTCCTCTGTCCTCCTCTGTCCTCATCTGTCCTCCTCTGTCCTCCTCCTGTCCTCCTCTGTCCTAATCACTCCTCCTCTGTCCTCATCTGTCCTCCTCTGTCCTAATCACTCCTCCTCTGTCCTCGTCACTCCTCCTCTGTCCTCCTCTGTCCTCATCTGTCCTCATCTGTCCTCCTCTGTCCTCATCTGTCCTCCTCTGTCCCTGCTCTGTCCTCATCTGTCCCTGCTCTGTCCTCCTCTGTCCTCCTCTGTGCTCCTCTGTCCTCCTCTGTCCTCCTCCTGTCCTCCTCTGTCCTCCTCTGTCCTCGTCACTCCTCCTCTGTCCTCCTCTGTCCTCCTCTGTCCTCGTCACTCCTCCTCTCTCCTCATCTGTCCTCCTCTGTCCTCCTCTGTCCTAATCACTCCTCCTCTGTCCTCATCTGTCCTCCTCTGTCCTCCTCTGTCCTCATCTGTCCTCCTCTGTCCTCATCTGTCCTCATCTGTCCTCCTCTGTCCTCCTCTGTCCTCATCTGTCCTCCTCTGTCCTAATCACTCCTCCTCTGTCCTCGTCACTCCTCCTCTGTCCTCCTCTGTCCTCCTCTGTCCTCATCTGTCCTCCTCTGTCCTCATCTGTCCTCCTCTGTCCCTCCTCTGTCCTCCTCTGTCCCTGCTCTGTCCTCCTCTGTCCTCCTCTGTGCTCCTCTGTCCTCCTCTGTCCTCCTCCTGTCCTCCTCTGTCCTCCTCTGTCCTCGTCACTCCTCCTCTGTCCTCCTCTGTCCTCCTCTGTCCTAATCACTCCTCCTCTGTCCTCATCTGTCCTCCTCTGTCCTCATCTGTCCTCCTCTGTCCTCATCTGTCCTCCTCTGTCCTCCTCTGTCCTCCTCCTGTCCTCCTCTGTCCTCCTCTGTCCTCATCTGTCCTCCTCTGTCCTCCTCCTGTCCTCCTCTGTCCTAATCACTCCTCCTCTGTCCTCATCTGTCCTCCTCTGTCCTAATCACTCCTCCTCTGTCCTCGTCACTCCTCCTCTGTCCTCCTCTGTCCTCCTCTGTCCTCATCTGTCCTCATCTGTCCTCCTCTGTCCTCATCTGTCCTCCTCTGTCCCTGCTCTGTCCTCATCTGTCCCTGCTCTGTCCTCCTCTGTCCTCCTCTGTGCTCCTCTGTCCTCCTCTGTCCTCCTCCTGTCCTCCTCTGTCCTCCTCTGTCCTCGTCACTCCTCCTCTGTCCTCCTCTGTCCTCCTCTGTCCTCGTCACTCCTCCTCTCTCCTCATCTGTCCTCCTCTGTCCTCCTCTGTCCTAATCACTCCTCCTCTGTCCTCATCTGTCCTCCTCTGTCCTCCTCTGTCCTCATCTGTCCTCCTCTGTCCTCATCTGTCCTCATCTGTCCTCCTCTGTCCTCCTCTGTCCTCATCTGTCCTCCTCTGTCCTAATCACTCCTCCTCTGTCCTCGTCACTCCTCCTCTGTCCTCCTCTGTCCTCCTCTGTCCTCATCTGTCCTCCTCTGTCCTCATCTGTCCTCCTCTGTCCCTCCTCTGTCCTCCTCTGTCCCTGCTCTGTCCTCCTCTGTCCTGCTCTGTGCTCCTCTGTCCTCCTCTGTCCTCCTCCTGTCCTCCTCTGTCCTCCTCTGTCCTCGTCACTCCTCCTCTGTCCTCCTCTGTCCTCGTCACTCCTCCTCTCTCCTCATCTGTCCTCCTCTGTCCTCCTCTGTCCTAATCACTCCTCCTCTGTCCTCATCTGTCCTCCTCTGTCCTCCTCTGTCCTCATCTGTCCTCCTCTGTCCTCATCTGTCCTCATCTGTCCTCCTCTGTCCTCCTCTGTCCTAATCACTCCTCCTCTGTCCTCATCTGTCCTCCTCTGTCCTCGTCACTCCTCCTCTGTCCTCATCTGTCCTCCTCTGTCCTCATCTGTCCTCATCTGTCCTCCTCTGTCCTCATCTGTCCTCCTCTGTCCCTGCACTGTCTGTCTCCTCTCTCTCAACCTCATCTGCCACATCAAGTTCTTCTGCCATGCATGTAATCTGTCCACTGTCCGTCTCTGAATCTAATTACAAAACAATCACATTTTAATGAATTTTATATATTCCCACTCTTGAAATGTTATGCATTCAATTTAAATCTTACATATAATAAGACATTAAATTGATAAAAACCACATACGAAGAATTAAAAATACTCTTAATTTCTCAGTCCTGATCTCATCTCCTGAATTCAAGGAGTCAAGTTCGGATAATTCTCCATTTACGAGACGTTCAAGAAAGTCTTCGACTCGATACTCTACAAGAACATTATGTACAAAAAATATATATTTAAAAATTTATAATCATGAATAAATGAACTGTGACACTATACTTTACCTATGGAAGGTTTATTTTGTTTCTTTGTATACTGACACTAAACGTGAGCTAAACTCGCCCAACTCCTGATGTCCATTGCGATGGACATCGGACTTTAAAAAAATCCTGTAAATTAATTATATATGTTCAAAATAAATTCAAATATTATCATTTGTAACAGTTAAAATTATGCTGACAGCAAATTTGTTTGTTCAGCAGGAACATAAACTTATATTTTTGATTGAAAATGGGTACTTCGTCCTCCCCCTCTGCAGCTGCTCTGTCATGCTTGTCTTGTCTGTCATTCTCTCAGAGCGAGATCAAAGTCATGACTTGATTGTGATTGGATAATCAGGATCCAATCAGTAACCAGCATTACTGACATCATTCAATTACAGGGTATTTATTGGTTTAGAGACAAAAATATGTCATGTCCATTGCAATGGATGCTGGGTGTGAAGGTTCATAATGTCAACACAAATCCCGTCTGTCACATGAAAGTATTTCAGAGAATTCAAATCAAGTTATTTTTAATAAAAATTAGTGTGTACCATAAGGCAACGTTTTGACCCTGAAGGCTAAGAAAAAGGGAAAAGAGTCCAGCCCCCAACTGAACGAGGACCCGGCGGTGCACGGGTCAACCCCCGACGTCCTGAGACCCCCTGAGTACGTGTTTGTGGTCAGTGGAAGTCGGCTGTACGCCACGGAGACCGACCACGTGTCTTGCTGTGACATACAAGTGTCCACTGTCCTACTTGGTGGAAGGACATGTTTTTATATATATATATATATATATATATATATATTATTATCAGTATATGTATGGTGTTATTTATTGTTGTGTATGAATTAATGGTCCAGAGGTGAGTATTGTTAACGAGGATAGTTTTAGAGTGTGTATTTATTGTTATTTATTGTATATGAACTTCAAATGAACTGGTAAGTATTTATTATTTTTAGGGTGATGTTGTTGTTTTTCAACCAATTAATTTTATTAGTGTAATGGATGAATTGAGTTTTTAATACTGGTATGAACTATGTATGTTGTTGTTTACTGTGTGTGGGTTAGGTGTAGGAATTATTATCTCGATGACTTCCCTGGGTCAGTTGTGTAACCGGCCCAGTTTGGTATGGATAGTCAAAGGCAATGCACTGGCCGACGCATGTTACTTGCTTAAGATCTCCGACATGTCAAGTCCTCACCATCTTGGTTGTGTGAGATAACATCTGAGAAAGTGGGTGAGTGGTCAGGAGGACAACAGCATAGAGGTAATGAGAAGTCGGTTAACCTCGATCAAAACCCGGCCGGAGTAGGCTCATACTGTGTCTCCCCGCCACCTCCCAGATTCCTGATGTGGAACTGGAGGGGGAGGGGAGAGGAAATGTGGAAAAATATTATTCTTGTGGGTCCAGGTTCGGTTGCGTAGGTGTAGGGAGGGGGAGGGATTAAAAAGAATAAAAAGGGAGGAAATTGGGTGAGTGGTAAGGAGGACGACAGCATAGAGGTAATGAGAAGTCGGTTAACCTCGATCAAAACCCGGCCGGAGTAGGCTCATACTGTGTCTCCCCGCCACCTCCCAGATTCCTGATGTGGAACTGGAGGGGGAGGGGAGAGGAAATGTGGAAAAATATTATTCTTGTGGGTCCAGGTTCGGTTGTACAGGTGTATGGGGGGGGCAAAAGGGGATTTTTTAAAAAATAAAAAGGGAGGAAATCGGGTGAGTGGTAAGGAGGACAACAGCATAGAGGTAATGAGAAGTCGGTTAACCTCGATCAAAACCCGGCCGGAGTAGGCTCATACTGTGTCTCCCCGCCACCTCCGAGATTCCTGATGGGGAATTGGAGGGGGAGGGGAGAGGGATTGTTGAAAAAATATTGTTGTGAGTCCAGGTTCGGTTGGTCCAGTGTAAAAAAGATGGGAAGAAAAAGAGACAAAAAGGGGAAAAAGGAAAAAAGAAAAAGAAAGGGAAAAGAGAAAAAAGAAAAAAAGAAGGGATTAGTTAGGCGGGGGGAGAAGATGGTTGTGTTTAGGGTCAGGACTAGGGAGAGTGTAAAATTAATGAGTGTTAGGATAAGGGTGGGTGTAGGTTAGGTTTAGGATAAGTATAATCATGAGAGTAAAAAAAGGGTTTGATGGACCGTGCACTTTCCTGCTCCAAGGCTTTCGCCGACGGAGCAGGTTTCTATTCACAAACCTAACCCTAAGGGCTGTCAATGAAGTCCCCCCAGTTCAAGCACAAACATTTATTTAGCTTTAACATTATTTAGTGTTTTTCGAACAATGTTTTGTTTCATTATCCAATTTGGTTTTAATTTCCACTACCCAAAGGTAGTGGGGGTTCAAAAAATTAGACAAAAATGCCTTTAGACCAGTCTTGCGCAACGTTTCGGCATCTGTTTGAGCCTTCATCAGGCGCTTTGCTGGTCAAGTGTGAAGTGAGCAGTGCCTGCTTGGCTTCTACTCCTTATATACCCTGTAGGCCGTCCCCTTGACACGCCCCTGTTTTTGTTTTTACAAGTTCCAATGTTTTAGGTTACAGGTAAGTATTTTTGTTTTTACAGGATCCAATTTTAATTTACAGGTAAGTATTTTCTCTTTTTTACAGGTCCAGGTAAGTATTAATTTAGTTTCCCATATTTGGTTTACAGGTTTTTTAGTTCAATAAAGAACATCATTGTTTTAAGGCAGCATATTTTAGCTTGCGGACATCCCCAAAGCAAAAGCAAAGGTTAGGCAAAGCTTACAATGGTTTTTTAAAGTGTGTAGTAATCATATTTTCTTTGTTTTTCAGGTTCCCTTTTCAGGATTCCAGTTTTGTCTTCCTTTTCTATCCTTTCCTCTCCTCCTTCTCTTTCCACCTCTGCTTTCCCTTTCCTTTCCCTTTCCTTCCTCCAAGTCCTCCTCTCCTTCTCTTCCGCCTCCCCTTGCTTTTTCCCTCTCCTCAACTTTGCTTTACACCAGTGTCTCTTCCCATCGTCTCGGACTTTGTTTTTGGCTTCTCTTTGCCTTTAATATTTGTTTTATTTCTTTGGGTTATTTATTACTTTCAAATACCCGTGAATTTATAGACTTCCGGTAACTGGGTTAGCATTGTTTTAGATTAGGATAGAGGGTTGGGGGGCATAGGATAGGGATTAAATTATTAGGTTTAGGATAAGGGTAGGGATAGTGGTAACAGTTTAGGTTAGGGTTAGGGGGGTTAGGGTTAGGGGGGTTAGGATGAGGAGATTTTAGGCTGTGCCGCGCCGAAGGCGCGGTGCAGCCGGTGCGCACTCCATCCGACTGTTCCCGGGTGTGGAATCGTCTCATCTCGTGCAACAAATCTGGTAAAACAGTTTAATTAATAACAACAATAACACACTTAATTGAGGAACAGAATAATCTGTCCTAGTGCAGCAATATAATATAAAAACGAGGGCATAGGGGCTGAGAGCAATATAATTTATATCCAGGATTTTTTTATTTATTATTCATATAAGGGCCATGACAGATAATATTAGGTGCCATAGGGGTTTAGGCATACATGACGAGGGTTAGGTTTAGGATAGCAGAAGGTTAGGTCTAGGTTAGGGATATAATATAATGTAAAATATGGATTAAAGGATTTTTGTGTTTAGGCAAGCATCCAGGTGAGTCATTCGGTTTAGGCATAAAGGAGGAGAGGAGGGGTTTAGGGCAGAAATGAGAAATATAATAAATACATTATAGATATAGAGGAATGAATAATACTTCTATATGGTGTCAATAATTTAATGAAACCATAAAGGTATGAATTACTTTAAGCTCTGAAATAGAGTCTCTCATTCAGTCCCTGTGGATGAGTTGTATGTAATTTGCCAATCCAATTCCTTTCAGCTCTCCTCCTTTGGGCCGTGGACCAGTGTGGATTACATTCCAAAACAGAAGCTTGTACCGCATTCCATCCATGGGAGGCGAAGTGCCGTACCACATGTCTGTCCATGTTTTTTTGTTTGGTGATATTGTATTTATGGCAAGTAAATCTGATTTGAATAGTCAGACTTGTTTCTCCCACATATTTCATGCCACATTGTTTACAAATGATTAAGTAAACACAATTTTTCGACTGGATGCTTCCCTGATCAGCTGTGGAGTAAATTCTTTGATTGGAGGAATCATAAACATATCTGATTTGTTTGAAATATTCTTTCTGCGGGCCAGGCCTGCCACACTCAGCTGGTTTTTTGATTTTTGCTCTTACCAAATGGTCCTGTAAGTTCTTATTTTTTCTAAAAGCAGCAATAATTCTAAGGTCTGAATGAGGTAGGTATGTTTTAATATTGTTATTTAAATTCATTTTAATATGTTTGACCAGACGGACGGTAGAAGGGGAAAAGGTGGTGACGAAGGGCAAAGCGGTGCCAAGTTGAATGGGCTTAACCTGCAGGAATGCTTTAAAACAGCTTCTAAGAAAGGTCCTAGAGTACCCTCTATTGGACAAAGCCCGGAACAGCACCGTGGTGGCTCGCTTGAAATCATTTTTCTGTGTACAGATGCGGTGGAATCTGAGTAGTTGTGATTTAATTAATCCTGCGAAGGTGTGTTTGGGATGATAGCTGCTCATATGAAGGAGAGCGTGCGTATCAGTGTCCTTAAAATAAATTTTAACATCCAATTTGCTTTCTGATTGAAATTTAGGACCTTTAAAGGTCGTTGTATCCAAAAAATCCACCGTGGTGCTGTTAATTGTGGCCTTTAATTTAATAGAGGGGTTATGATTATTTAATATTTCTAAAAAGGTATCAAATTCTTCTTTGGAGTAAGTCCAAATTCCCCAGATGTCATCAAGATATCTATAATAATAAAGGGGTTTAAGGTTACATTTTTCCAGTGCTGTTGTTTCCCAAGACGCCATAAAAATATCGGCATATGCTGGCGCAAATCTTTTCCCCATCGCCGTCCCCTTGATTTGTAAATAAAATTGATTATCAAATTCGAAGTCATTCCTGGTGAGATTTATTTCTAATAGTTTTAATAATTCCTTATCTGGTCGTGTTTTGTCATAATTCTTTTGAAAAATTTCCTTCACTGCTTGTATACCTTCATTGGTTTCTATATTAGTGTAGAGACTGTCTACATCAACAGTGAATAAAATGGCTTCCTTAGGGATTATTAAGTCTTTTATTTTATTAATAAAATCGTATGTATCTTTAATATAACTTTTATGTTTTTTAGCTAGTGGATTTAAATAATAATCAATATATTCAGCTGATCTATAAGTCTCGCTATTACAGTCAGAGACTATTGGCCGCCCCGGGGGTATCTGGAAGGGTTTGCTCCATTTACTGGGGTCTTTATGAATTTTTGGCAGTAAATAAAATCGTCTGGCCCTGGGTTCTGATTCTCCAATCAAGTAATTTCTTTGTTTAGCATTTATGAGTTTTTTCTCATAAATCTTTTGGAAGATTTCAGTTATTTGTTTCAAGGTTTCCATGTAAATCGGTTTCTTCAGTTTAGTATAATATTTTTTATCATTAAGTTGTCTGTTACCCTCCCATAAATACTGGTCCAAATCCATCACTACTACCATGCTGCCCTTATCTGCTGGTTTGATAATAATAGTTTTATTTTGTTTTAGTTCTTTCAGTGCCATATTCTCCTCAGGAGTTAAATTGGTTTTTATTCTTAATACTTTAAAATGATTATCAAAATAATTCAAATCTAATTTGATTAATTCTCGAATGTGGGAGGGCAAGCTCAGTTCTGGGGGGGTCCAAGTGGACGCTGGAATGAACGGTAGTTTGGAAGAAGCATCTCTGTCATCATAATAGGCCCATAATTTTAATCTCCTATGATAATTTTGTAGGTCTAATCTCGATTGTGATTTAATGTCCTTATTGCTGCCCCTGGTAGGAATAAAATTTAGCCCTCTGTTCAGTAAGGAGAGTTGAGGAGTGGTTAGTTTAACCTTTTGTGATAAAATCATGACATTCTGAAACCCCTCCTGGAAAAACAGGCTTTTGGGGTCAGTTAGTTTAACTGTTTAAGCCAGTGTTGAAACAGTTTGGCTGCCGTAGGGCGAGTCCAGTGTATTAAATCTTTTTCTGTGTCAAACTCCTGGCTAGACAGTTCTGTTATGTAATCACAGTTTCTCATTATGTGATTATTCAGGGTGCGCAGATTCTCTCTGTCCTGTATCGGTAGGGCTTCTGAAAAGTTAATGAGGGGGACTATGATTCTGGCCCCTGGGAACCTGTTATGGGCCATGCTTACCGCTGCCTGCAGCTGTTTAATGGTGGTGGCCCGAGTCCTCTGCTTCCTGCTGTTCAGACCAAAGGCCAGAACCACCGTGTCAGCTGGTGTCGAGCAGACTGCCTTCCTGAGAATGGCCTCGGCGTGGTGGAAGGTGGCCCCAGGGTAACTGTCCACCTGGAGGTCCTGAATCTGGAACGGGGGGAACCTGGCCAGGTTTGAATCCCCAATTATCAGGCACTTTTTTCTCACACACAGGCCCCAGTCCTGCAGTTTTTTGGTGGTGTTCACGTGTCTGGTGGGCCTGCGTGTGGGCGTGTCTGATATCATTTCAGAGTCCGACAGATGAAAGGGATCCTCATCATCATCAGATGACTGTGTGTCGGCCGCCAGTGCACTGTGGTCCTCAGAACGGGACGGCTGCGGCGTGATCAGGCTGGCGGTCTGCTGTGGAGCTCCGCGTTGAACAGGGGTGAGCCTCGGGATGGAGGAGGTGGTGGATGAGGGTCTGCGGCGAGCCGAGGCAGGCGTTAGCTTCGGGAAGGAGGGGCTGGTTTTAGAGTCCGAGGATCGCTGTGTGACGTCCTGTGATTCCCCCACCGCCTGGATGCTGAGGTCATCAGACCTCACACATGGATTGCGTGGAGGCTGAGGTGCAGGTGCTGGGTCCGCCGCTTGGCTCTCTGGATCCTCCAGGATGAAGGGAGGTGGAGGAAGACGAGTCGGGCGAGGAGGGAGAGGAGGAGGAAAGGAGGAGCGTTGTTCCTCCTCTGCTTCTGATGGCGCAGACGGTGGAGGAGGAGGAGAAGGAGGAGGAGGAGGAGGAGAAGGCGGCCGTGGATGGTCCTCCTCGAGGTCTGGGAGGAAAGGTGACCAGTCTCCCCCCCTGTGGTCCGTCATGGTGCCCGTGGTGGCGTGGATCGTGGCCTGGACCGTGATGGGACGTCCCGCTGTCGTCGGGGGAGTCATAGTGGAGGTGGTTGCAGCACCGGCGGAGGTGAGTACAGGAGGGGCTGGGTTGTCACTGATGCTGGTTGGAGTATGCTCTGTTAGATTAGCCTTTAAAAAGGCTTTGACATCGCTCAATGTTTTTGCTCTTAGACGGCGGCCAAAGTGTCGGCTCGCCCAGACGGAGGCAACCTGAAAAGGGCCTTCCCACTCCTGGGTGGGAAATTCCGCCAGATCCTGGATGTCATTGTTCATGTTTTCCTCATAATGTTGTTTGAGGATTAATAAGGTATTGTGTTCCCAATTTTTTGCATTCCCCTGCAGTAGTATGTATGTGGTTTCATTAGGGGAGGCAGGTTTAATCAGATCAATCAGATTAGCAGTTGTTTTCTGTATTGTGGGGGGTGTTTGTGTCCCCGTGATATTTTTCAAATGGTGATCTGCTTTAATAATCCTGTGAATGATTCTGGCTTTGTGCGTAAAGTTAGGATCATCAGACTGTACCCAGTTCACATTATCCCCCTGTGTGTTGTCTCTGCGTGTAGGCTGCCGCCGTGCTGGTGCAGGATCAGTGTTTTGCCTCCTGTAGCCTCCGGAGAAGTCGTGATGTCGTCTGGGAGGTGGAGGGGGAGGGCGGCTGGGCTGTGGCCGCTGCTGCCGGTGCTCTCTTGCGGCGTCACTCCCGCGACGGTCCCGCTGAGGCCTGAGGGGAGGGAAGCTGGAGGAGTAGTTGCTGGAGAACCGGTAGCGCCTGTTCTGGCCGCTGGTGGAACGGTCTGTGCGCCGCTGGCTCCAATAACGGTCGGCCTGGCCGCTATCTGGCCTGGTGGTGCGGCGGAAATTCTGTTGGCGGGCCGGGTAGCGACTGCTGCGCCGAGAGGCCGGGTAGTCGTCGCGGTGCCGCTGGCGCGCCCTGGCAGCCGAGGCGTAGGTGCGCCTCTCCGGCTGTCGCTGGCGGTCGCGGCTCTCATGCTGTAGCCGACCTCGGCGGTAGCTTACCCGTGTCCAGCCTCCGTCATCCTCGTAGCGCTCCATGGAAAGGAGGGGCGTGGATGTGTGTGTGTTCTCGCCACCAAAGTCCACTCAAAAAAGTGACTATGAAACGGTAAGTTCTTCAAATTCACTCGGTGGTCTTTATTTTACAAAAAGGCAAGAATTGCCGTCAAACAAGCAAAATAAACGCAACGTTTCGGCTCAGGAGAGAGCCTTCTTCAGGCAAGCTTGTTTTACTTTTGGCAGGTGAGGAAGCTGAAGTGTTCTCCACCGTGTTCCCGAGTGAAAAGAGCCAGAGTTCCGCCTTTGGGCGGTTAGACCATCCAAATTGTGCGCCAACACGCCTATTGGCTCAAAGAAACGGGACCGGGGAGAGGTCAGCGCCCCCACCGTTTGCCTCCGGCATAACAAACCATATAATACAATATGACGTTGGCAAGAACACATAGGTAAGTTTCCATAAATAAATCTGAACACACATCCATAAATATAACATATTATAAATTATTACAGGGGCTCAACTGAGCATTAACTATTTGAAGTAAATTCAATCTGTGTATGAGAATTATAACACACACTCAACCTGAGTGTAAAGGTAAAGGTGAACATTTTTTCCTTTTAAAAGGCTATGAATAGTTCAAACAGTGTAATATGGCTAAAAACTATATACAAAAAGTGCATTGAACCAGAATACATCCAAGAATCTCCAGAATTATGTACCAGTGATACAGAATAAGTGCAAATCATTTTTAATATTTTCTGTTCCACAGAACGTGAGGAAACCACAAGGTGTCATGTGTTGCAATAAGGGAGGAGAGACTAAACCAGAGGGAGAGTCGGAGGAACCGGCCGGTTAGGATGAGGAGATTTTAGGCTGTGCCGCGCCGAAGGCGCGGTGCAGCCGGTGCGCACTCCATCCGACTGTTCCCGGGTGTGGAATCGTCTCATCTCGTGCAACAAATCTGGTAAAACAGTTTAATTAATAACAACAATAACACACTTAATTGAGGAACAGAATAATCTGTCCTAGTGCAGCAATATAATATAAAAACGAGGGCATAGGGGCTGAGAGCAATATAATTTATATCCAGGATTTTTTTATTTATTATTCATATAAGGGCCATGACAGATAATATTAGGTGCCATAGGGGTTTAGGCATACATGACGAGGGTTAGGTTTAGGATAGCAGAAGGTTAGGTCTAGGTTAGGGATATAATATAATGTAAAATATGGATTAAAGGATTTTTGTGTTTAGGCAAGCATCCAGGTGAGTCATTCGGTTTAGGCATAAAGGAGGAGAGGAGGGGTTTAGGGCAGAAATGAGAAATATAATAAATACATTATAGATATAGAGGAATGAATAATACTTCTATATGGTGTCAATAATTTAATGAAACCATAAAGGTATGAATTACTTTAAGCTCTGAAATAGAGTCTCTCATTCAGTCCCTGTGGATGAGTTGTATGTAATTTGCCAATCCAATTCCTTTCAGCTCTCCTCCTTTGGGCCGTGGACCAGTGTGGATTACATTCCAAAACAGAAGCTTGTACCGCATTCCATCCATGGGAGGCGAAGTGCCGTACCACATGTCTGTCCATGTTTTTTTGTTTGGTGATATTGTATTTATGGCAAGTAAATCTGATTTGAATAGTCAGACTTGTTTCTCCCACATATTTCATGCCACATTGTTTACAAATGATTAAGTAAACACAATTTTTCGACTGGATGCTTCCCTGATCAGCTGTGGAGTAAATTCTTTGATTGGAGGAATCATAAACATATCTGATTTGTTTGAAATATTCTTTCTGCGGGCCAGGCCTGCCACACTCAGCTGGTTTTTTGATTTTTGCTCTTACCAAATGGTCCTGTAAGTTCTTATTTTTTCTAAAAGCAGCAATAATTCTAAGGTCTGAATGAGGTAGGTATGTTTTAATATTGTTATTTAAATTCATTTTAATATGTTTGACCAGACGGACGGTAGAAGGGGAAAAGGTGGTGACGAAGGGCAAAGCGGTGCCAAGTTGAATGGGCTTAACCTGCAGGAATGCTTTAAAACAGCTTCTAAGAAAGGTCCTAGAGTACCCTCTATTGGACAAAGCCCGGAACAGCACCGTGGTGGCTCGCTTGAAATCATTTTTCTGTGTACAGATGCGGTGGAATCTGAGTAGTTGTGATTTAATTAATCCTGCGAAGGTGTGTTTGGGATGATAGCTGCTCATATGAAGGAGAGCGTGCGTATCAGTGTCCTTAAAATAAATTTTAACATCCAATTTGCTTTCTGATTGAAATTTAGGACCTTTAAAGGTCGTTGTATCCAAAAAATCCACCGTGGTGCTGTTAATTGTGGCCTTTAATTTAATAGAGGGGTTATGATTATTTAATATTTCTAAAAAGGTATCAAATTCTTCTTTGGAGTAAGTCCAAATTCCCCAGATGTCATCAAGATATCTATAATAATAAAGGGGTTTAAGGTTACATTTTTCCAGTGCTGTTGTTTCCCAAGACGCCATAAAAATATCGGCATATGCTGGCGCAAATCTTTTCCCCATCGCCGTCCCCTTGATTTGTAAATAAAATTGATTATCAAATTCGAAGTCATTCCTGGTGAGATTTATTTCTAATAGTTTTAATAATTCCTTATCTGGTCGTGTTTTGTCATAATTCTTTTGAAAAATTTCCTTCACTGCTTGTATACCTTCATTGGTTTCTATATTAGTGTAGAGACTGTCTACATCAACAGTGAATAAAATGGCTTCCTTAGGGATTATTAAGTCTTTTATTTTATTAATAAAATCGTATGTATCTTTAATATAACTTTTATGTTTTTTAGCTAGTGGATTTAAATAATAATCAATATATTCAGCTGATCTATAAGTCTCGCTATTACAGTCAGAGACTATTGGCCGCCCCGGGGGTATCTGGAAGGGTTTGCTCCATTTACTGGGGTCTTTATGAATTTTTGGCAGTAAATAAAATCGTCTGGCCCTGGGTTCTGATTCTCCAATCAAGTAATTTCTTTGTTTAGCATTTATGAGTTTTTTCTCATAAATCTTTTGGAAGATTTCAGTTATTTGTTTCAAGGTTTCCATGTAAATCGGTTTCTTCAGTTTAGTATAATATTTTTTATCATTAAGTTGTCTGTTACCCTCCCATAAATACTGGTCCAAATCCATCACTACTACCATGCTGCCCTTATCTGCTGGTTTGATAATAATAGTTTTATTTTGTTTTAGTTCTTTCAGTGCCATATTCTCCTCAGGAGTTAAATTGGTTTTTATTCTTAATACTTTAAAATGATTATCAAAATAATTCAAATCTAATTTGATTAATTCTCGAATGTGGGAGGGCAAGCTCAGTTCTGGGGGGGTCCAAGTGGACGCTGGAATGAACGGTAGTTTGGAAGAAGCATCTCTGTCATCATAATAGGCCCATAATTTTAATCTCCTATGATAATTTTGTAGGTCTAATCTCGATTGTGATTTAATGTCCTTATTGCTGCCCCTGGTAGGAATAAAATTTAGCCCTCTGTTCAGTAAGGAGAGTTGAGGAGTGGTTAGTTTAACCTTTTGTGATAAAATCATGACATTCTGAAACCCCTCCTGGAAAAACAGGCTTTTGGGGTCAGTTAGTTTAACTGTTTAAGCCAGTGTTGAAACAGTTTGGCTGCCGTAGGGCGAGTCCAGTGTATTAAATCTTTTTCTGTGTCAAACTCCTGGCTAGACAGTTCTGTTATGTAATCACAGTTTCTCATTATGTGATTATTCAGGGTGCGCAGATTCTCTCTGTCCTGTATCGGTAGGGCTTCTGAAAAGTTAATGAGGGGGACTATGATTCTGGCCCCTGGGAACCTGTTATGGGCCATGCTTACCGCTGCCTGCAGCTGTTTAATGGTGGTGGCCCGAGTCCTCTGCTTCCTGCTGTTCAGACCAAAGGCCAGAACCACCGTGTCAGCTGGTGTCGAGCAGACTGCCTTCCTGAGAATGGCCTCGGCGTGGTGGAAGGTGGCCCCAGGGTAACTGTCCACCTGGAGGTCCTGAATCTGGAACGGGGGGAACCTGGCCAGGTTTGAATCCCCAATTATCAGGCACTTTTTTCTCACACACAGGCCCCAGTCCTGCAGTTTTTTGGTGGTGTTCACGTGTCTGGTGGGCCTGCGTGTGGGCGTGTCTGATATCATTTCAGAGTCCGACAGATGAAAGGGATCCTCATCATCATCAGATGACTGTGTGTCGGCCGCCAGTGCACTGTGGTCCTCAGAACGGGACGGCTGCGGCGTGATCAGGCTGGCGGTCTGCTGTGGAGCTCCGCGTTGAACAGGGGTGAGCCTCGGGATGGAGGAGGTGGTGGATGAGGGTCTGCGGCGAGCCGAGGCAGGCGTTAGCTTCGGGAAGGAGGGGCTGGTTTTAGAGTCCGAGGATCGCTGTGTGACGTCCTGTGATTCCCCCACCGCCTGGATGCTGAGGTCATCAGACCTCACACATGGATTGCGTGGAGGCTGAGGTGCAGGTGCTGGGTCCGCCGCTTGGCTCTCTGGATCCTCCAGGATGAAGGGAGGTGGAGGAAGACGAGTCGGGCGAGGAGGGAGAGGAGGAGGAAAGGAGGAGCGTTGTTCCTCCTCTGCTTCTGATGGCGCAGACGGTGGAGGAGGAGGAGAAGGAGGAGGAGGAGGAGGAGAAGGCGGCCGTGGATGGTCCTCCTCGAGGTCTGGGAGGAAAGGTGACCAGTCTCCCCCCCTGTGGTCCGTCATGGTGCCCGTGGTGGCGTGGATCGTGGCCTGGACCGTGATGGGACGTCCCGCTGTCGTCGGGGGAGTCATAGTGGAGGTGGTTGCAGCACCGGCGGAGGTGAGTACAGGAGGGGCTGGGTTGTCACTGATGCTGGTTGGAGTATGCTCTGTTAGATTAGCCTTTAAAAAGGCTTTGACATCGCTCAATGTTTTTGCTCTTAGACGGCGGCCAAAGTGTCGGCTCGCCCAGACGGAGGCAACCTGAAAAGGGCCTTCCCACTCCTGGGTGGGAAATTCCGCCAGATCCTGGATGTCATTGTTCATGTTTTCCTCATAATGTTGTTTGAGGATTAATAAGGTATTGTGTTCCCAATTTTTTGCATTCCCCTGCAGTAGTATGTATGTGGTTTCATTAGGGGAGGCAGGTTTAATCAGATCAATCAGATTAGCAGTTGTTTTCTGTATTGTGGGGGGTGTTTGTGTCCCCGTGATATTTTTCAAATGGTGATCTGCTTTAATAATCCTGTGAATGATTCTGGCTTTGTGCGTAAAGTTAGGATCATCAGACTGTACCCAGTTCACATTATCCCCCTGTGTGTTGTCTCTGCGTGTAGGCTGCCGCCGTGCTGGTGCAGGATCAGTGTTTTGCCTCCTGTAGCCTCCGGAGAAGTCGTGATGTCGTCTGGGAGGTGGAGGGGGAGGGCGGCTGGGCTGTGGCCGCTGCTGCCGGTGCTCTCTTGCGGCGTCACTCCCGCGACGGTCCCGCTGAGGCCTGAGGGGAGGGAAGCTGGAGGAGTAGTTGCTGGAGAACCGGTAGCGCCTGTTCTGGCCGCTGGTGGAACGGTCTGTGCGCCGCTGGCTCCAATAACGGTCGGCCTGGCCGCTATCTGGCCTGGTGGTGCGGCGGAAATTCTGTTGGCGGGCCGGGTAGCGACTGCTGCGCCGAGAGGCCGGGTAGTCGTCGCGGTGCCGCTGGCGCGCCCTGGCAGCCGAGGCGTAGGTGCGCCTCTCCGGCTGTCGCTGGCGGTCGCGGCTCTCATGCTGTAGCCGACCTCGGCGGTAGCTTACCCGTGTCCAGCCTCCGTCATCCTCGTAGCGCTCCATGGAAAGGAGGGGCGTGGATGTGTGTGTGTTCTCGCCACCAAAGTCCACTCAAAAAAGTGACTATGAAACGGTAAGTTCTTCAAATTCACTCGGTGGTCTTTATTTTACAAAAAGGCAAGAATTGCCGTCAAACAAGCAAAATAAACGCAACGTTTCGGCTCAGGAGAGAGCCTTCTTCAGGCAAGCTTGTTTTACTTTTGGCAGGTGAGGAAGCTGAAGTGTTCTCCACCGTGTTCCCGAGTGAAAAGAGCCAGAGTTCCGCCTTTGGGCGGTTAGACCATCCAAATTGTGCGCCAACACGCCTATTGGCTCAAAGAAACGGGACCGGGGAGAGGTCAGCGCCCCCACCGTTTGCCTCCGGCATAACAAACCATATAATACAATATGACGTTGGCAAGAACACATAGGTAAGTTTCCATAAATAAATCTGAACACACATCCATAAATATAACATATTATAAATTATTACAGGGGCTCAACTGAGCATTAACTATTTGAAGTAAATTCAATCTGTGTATGAGAATTATAACACACACTCAACCTGAGTGTAAAGGTAAAGGTGAACATTTTTTCCTTTTAAAAGGCTATGAATAGTTCAAACAGTGTAATATGGCTAAAAACTATATACAAAAAGTGCATTGAACCAGAATACATCCAAGAATCTCCAGAATTATGTACCAGTGATACAGAATAAGTGCAAATCATTTTTAATATTTTCTGTTCCACAGAACGTGAGGAAACCACAAGGTGTCATGTGTTGCAATAAGGGAGGAGAGACTAAACCAGAGGGAGAGTCGGAGGAACCGGCCGGTTAGGATGAGGAGATTTTAGGCTGTGCCGCGCCGAAGGCGCGGTGCAGCCGGTGCGCACTCCATCCGACTGTTCCCGGGTGTGGAATCGTCTCATCTCGTGCAACAAATCTGGTAAAACAGTTTAATTAATAACAACAATAACACACTTAATTGAGGAACAGAATAATCTGTCCTAGTGCAGCAATATAATATAAAAACGAGGGCATAGGGGCTGAGAGCAATATAATTTATATCCAGGATTTTTTTATTTATTATTCATATAAGGGCCATGACAGATAATATTAGGTGCCATAGGGGTTTAGGCATACATGACGAGGGTTAGGTTTAGGATAGCAGAAGGTTAGGTCTAGGTTAGGGATATAATATAATGTAAAATATGGATTAAAGGATTTTTGTGTTTAGGCAAGCATCCAGGTGAGTCATTCGGTTTAGGCATAAAGGAGGAGAGGAGGGGTTTAGGGCAGAAATGAGAAATATAATAAATACATTATAGATATAGAGGAATGAATAATACTTCTATATGGTGTCAATAATTTAATGAAACCATAAAGGTATGAATTACTTTAAGCTCTGAAATAGAGTCTCTCATTCAGTCCCTGTGGATGAGTTGTATGTAATTTGCCAATCCAATTCCTTTCAGCTCTCCTCCTTTGGGCCGTGGACCAGTGTGGATTACATTCCAAAACAGAAGCTTGTACCGCATTCCATCCATGGGAGGCGAAGTGCCGTACCACATGTCTGTCCATGTTTTTTTGTTTGGTGATATTGTATTTATGGCAAGTAAATCTGATTTGAATAGTCAGACTTGTTTCTCCCACATATTTCATGCCACATTGTTTACAAATGATTAAGTAAACACAATTTTTCGACTGGATGCTTCCCTGATCAGCTGTGGAGTAAATTCTTTGATTGGAGGAATCATAAACATATCTGATTTGTTTGAAATATTCTTTCTGCGGGCCAGGCCTGCCACACTCAGCTGGTTTTTTGATTTTTGCTCTTACCAAATGGTCCTGTAAGTTCTTATTTTTTCTAAAAGCAGCAAT
This sequence comes from Lutjanus erythropterus, assembly GCF_056507025.1. Taxonomy (NCBI): domain Eukaryota; kingdom Metazoa; phylum Chordata; class Actinopteri; order Lutjaniformes; family Lutjanidae; genus Lutjanus; species Lutjanus erythropterus. The sequence goes on along the minus strand of NC_139321.1, from coordinate 41,614 downwards.
AATTCTAAGGTCTGAATGAGGTAGGTATGTTTTAATATTGTTATTTAAATTCATTTTAATATGTTTGACCAGACGGACGGTAGAAGGGGAAAAGGTGGTGACGAAGGGCAAAGCGGTGCCAAGTTGAATGGGCTTAACCTGCAGGAATGCTTTAAAACAGCTTCTAAGAAAGGTCCTAGAGTACCCTCTATTGGACAAAGCCCGGAACAGCACCGTGGTGGCTCGCTTGAAATCATTTTTCTGTGTACAGATGCGGTGGAATCTGAGTAGTTGTGATTTAATTAATCCTGCGAAGGTGTGTTTGGGATGATAGCTGCTCATATGAAGGAGAGCGTGCGTATCAGTGTCCTTAAAATAAATTTTAACATCCAATTTGCTTTCTGATTGAAATTTAGGACCTTTAAAGGTCGTTGTATCCAAAAAATCCACCGTGGTGCTGTTAATTGTGGCCTTTAATTTAATAGAGGGGTTATGATTATTTAATATTTCTAAAAAGGTATCAAATTCTTCTTTGGAGTAAGTCCAAATTCCCCAGATGTCATCAAGATATCTATAATAATAAAGGGGTTTAAGGTTACATTTTTCCAGTGCTGTTGTTTCCCAAGACGCCATAAAAATATCGGCATATGCTGGCGCAAATCTTTTCCCCATCGCCGTCCCCTTGATTTGTAAATAAAATTGATTATCAAATTCGAAGTCATTCCTGGTGAGATTTATTTCTAATAGTTTTAATAATTCCTTATCTGGTCGTGTTTTGTCATAATTCTTTTGAAAAATTTCCTTCACTGCTTGTATACCTTCATTGGTTTCTATATTAGTGTAGAGACTGTCTACATCAACAGTGAATAAAATGGCTTCCTTAGGGATTATTAAGTCTTTTATTTTATTAATAAAATCGTATGTATCTTTAATATAACTTTTATGTTTTTTAGCTAGTGGATTTAAATAATAATCAATATATTCAGCTGATCTATAAGTCTCGCTATTACAGTCAGAGACTATTGGCCGCCCCGGGGGTATCTGGAAGGGTTTGCTCCATTTACTGGGGTCTTTATGAATTTTTGGCAGTAAATAAAATCGTCTGGCCCTGGGTTCTGATTCTCCAATCAAGTAATTTCTTTGTTTAGCATTTATGAGTTTTTTCTCATAAATCTTTTGGAAGATTTCAGTTATTTGTTTCAAGGTTTCCATGTAAATCGGTTTCTTCAGTTTAGTATAATATTTTTTATCATTAAGTTGTCTGTTACCCTCCCATAAATACTGGTCCAAATCCATCACTACTACCATGCTGCCCTTATCTGCTGGTTTGATAATAATAGTTTTATTTTGTTTTAGTTCTTTCAGTGCCATATTCTCCTCAGGAGTTAAATTGGTTTTTATTCTTAATACTTTAAAATGATTATCAAAATAATTCAAATCTAATTTGATTAATTCTCGAATGTGGGAGGGCAAGCTCAGTTCTGGGGGGGTCCAAGTGGACGCTGGAATGAACGGTAGTTTGGAAGAAGCATCTCTGTCATCATAATAGGCCCATAATTTTAATCTCCTATGATAATTTTGTAGGTCTAATCTCGATTGTGATTTAATGTCCTTATTGCTGCCCCTGGTAGGAATAAAATTTAGCCCTCTGTTCAGTAAGGAGAGTTGAGGAGTGGTTAGTTTAACCTTTTGTGATAAAATCATGACATTCTGAAACCCCTCCTGGAAAAACAGGCTTTTGGGGTCAGTTAGTTTAACTGTTTAAGCCAGTGTTGAAACAGTTTGGCTGCCGTAGGGCGAGTCCAGTGTATTAAATCTTTTTCTGTGTCAAACTCCTGGCTAGACAGTTCTGTTATGTAATCACAGTTTCTCATTATGTGATTATTCAGGGTGCGCAGATTCTCTCTGTCCTGTATCGGTAGGGCTTCTGAAAAGTTAATGAGGGGGACTATGATTCTGGCCCCTGGGAACCTGTTATGGGCCATGCTTACCGCTGCCTGCAGCTGTTTAATGGTGGTGGCCCGAGTCCTCTGCTTCCTGCTGTTCAGACCAAAGGCCAGAACCACCGTGTCAGCTGGTGTCGAGCAGACTGCCTTCCTGAGAATGGCCTCGGCGTGGTGGAAGGTGGCCCCAGGGTAACTGTCCACCTGGAGGTCCTGAATCTGGAACGGGGGGAACCTGGCCAGGTTTGAATCCCCAATTATCAGGCACTTTTTTCTCACACACAGGCCCCAGTCCTGCAGTTTTTTGGTGGTGTTCACGTGTCTGGTGGGCCTGCGTGTGGGCGTGTCTGATATCATTTCAGAGTCCGACAGATGAAAGGGATCCTCATCATCATCAGATGACTGTGTGTCGGCCGCCAGTGCACTGTGGTCCTCAGAACGGGACGGCTGCGGCGTGATCAGGCTGGCGGTCTGCTGTGGAGCTCCGCGTTGAACAGGGGTGAGCCTCGGGATGGAGGAGGTGGTGGATGAGGGTCTGCGGCGAGCCGAGGCAGGCGTTAGCTTCGGGAAGGAGGGGCTGGTTTTAGAGTCCGAGGATCGCTGTGTGACGTCCTGTGATTCCCCCACCGCCTGGATGCTGAGGTCATCAGACCTCACACATGGATTGCGTGGAGGCTGAGGTGCAGGTGCTGGGTCCGCCGCTTGGCTCTCTGGATCCTCCAGGATGAAGGGAGGTGGAGGAAGACGAGTCGGGCGAGGAGGGAGAGGAGGAGGAAAGGAGGAGCGTTGTTCCTCCTCTGCTTCTGATGGCGCAGACGGTGGAGGAGGAGGAGAAGGAGGAGGAGGAGGAGGAGAAGGCGGCCGTGGATGGTCCTCCTCGAGGTCTGGGAGGAAAGGTGACCAGTCTCCCCCCCTGTGGTCCGTCATGGTGCCCGTGGTGGCGTGGATCGTGGCCTGGACCGTGATGGGACGTCCCGCTGTCGTCGGGGGAGTCATAGTGGAGGTGGTTGCAGCACCGGCGGAGGTGAGTACAGGAGGGGCTGGGTTGTCACTGATGCTGGTTGGAGTATGCTCTGTTAGATTAGCCTTTAAAAAGGCTTTGACATCGCTCAATGTTTTTGCTCTTAGACGGCGGCCAAAGTGTCGGCTCGCCCAGACGGAGGCAACCTGAAAAGGGCCTTCCCACTCCTGGGTGGGAAATTCCGCCAGATCCTGGATGTCATTGTTCATGTTTTCCTCATAATGTTGTTTGAGGATTAATAAGGTATTGTGTTCCCAATTTTTTGCATTCCCCTGCAGTAGTATGTATGTGGTTTCATTAGGGGAGGCAGGTTTAATCAGATCAATCAGATTAGCAGTTGTTTTCTGTATTGTGGGGGGTGTTTGTGTCCCCGTGATATTTTTCAAATGGTGATCTGCTTTAATAATCCTGTGAATGATTCTGGCTTTGTGCGTAAAGTTAGGATCATCAGACTGTACCCAGTTCACATTATCCCCCTGTGTGTTGTCTCTGCGTGTAGGCTGCCGCCGTGCTGGTGCAGGATCAGTGTTTTGCCTCCTGTAGCCTCCGGAGAAGTCGTGATGTCGTCTGGGAGGTGGAGGGGGAGGGCGGCTGGGCTGTGGCCGCTGCTGCCGGTGCTCTCTTGCGGCGTCACTCCCGCGACGGTCCCGCTGAGGCCTGAGGGGAGGGAAGCTGGAGGAGTAGTTGCTGGAGAACCGGTAGCGCCTGTTCTGGCCGCTGGTGGAACGGTCTGTGCGCCGCTGGCTCCAATAACGGTCGGCCTGGCCGCTATCTGGCCTGGTGGTGCGGCGGAAATTCTGTTGGCGGGCCGGGTAGCGACTGCTGCGCCGAGAGGCCGGGTAGTCGTCGCGGTGCCGCTGGCGCGCCCTGGCAGCCGAGGCGTAGGTGCGCCTCTCCGGCTGTCGCTGGCGGTCGCGGCTCTCATGCTGTAGCCGACCTCGGCGGTAGCTTACCCGTGTCCAGCCTCCGTCATCCTCGTAGCGCTCCATGGAAAGGAGGGGCGTGGATGTGTGTGTGTTCTCGCCACCAAAGTCCACTCAAAAAAGTGACTATGAAACGGTAAGTTCTTCAAATTCACTCGGTGGTCTTTATTTTACAAAAAGGCAAGAATTGCCGTCAAACAAGCAAAATAAACGCAACGTTTCGGCTCAGGAGAGAGCCTTCTTCAGGCAAGCTTGTTTTACTTTTGGCAGGTGAGGAAGCTGAAGTGTTCTCCACCGTGTTCCCGAGTGAAAAGAGCCAGAGTTCCGCCTTTGGGCGGTTAGACCATCCAAATTGTGCGCCAACACGCCTATTGGCTCAAAGAAACGGGACCGGGGAGAGGTCAGCGCCCCCACCGTTTGCCTCCGGCATAACAAACCATATAATACAATATGACGTTGGCAAGAACACATAGGTAAGTTTCCATAAATAAATCTGAACACACATCCATAAATATAACATATTATAAATTATTACAGGGGCTCAACTGAGCATTAACTATTTGAAGTAAATTCAATCTGTGTATGAGAATTATAACACACACTCAACCTGAGTGTAAAGGTAAAGGTGAACATTTTTTCCTTTTAAAAGGCTATGAATAGTTCAAACAGTGTAATATGGCTAAAAACTATATACAAAAAGTGCATTGAACCAGAATACATCCAAGAATCTCCAGAATTATGTACCAGTGATACAGAATAAGTGCAAATCATTTTTAATATTTTCTGTTCCACAGAACGTGAGGAAACCACAAGGTGTCATGTGTTGCAATAAGGGAGGAGAGACTAAACCAGAGGGAGAGTCGGAGGAACCGGCCGGTTAGGATGAGGAGATTTTAGGCTGTGCCGCGCCGAAGGCGCGGTGCAGCCGGTGCGCACTCCATCCGACTGTTCCCGGGTGTGGAATCGTCTCATCTCGTGCAACAAATCTGGTAAAACAGTTTAATTAATAACAACAATAACACACTTAATTGAGGAACAGAATAATCTGTCCTAGTGCAGCAATATAATATAAAAACGAGGGCATAGGGGCTGAGAGCAATATAATTTATATCCAGGATTTTTTTATTTATTATTCATATAAGGGCCATGACAGATAATATTAGGTGCCATAGGGGTTTAGGCATACATGACGAGGGTTAGGTTTAGGATAGCAGAAGGTTAGGTCTAGGTTAGGGATATAATATAATGTAAAATATGGATTAAAGGATTTTTGTGTTTAGGCAAGCATCCAGGTGAGTCATTCGGTTTAGGCATAAAGGAGGAGAGGAGGGGTTTAGGGCAGAAATGAGAAATATAATAAATACATTATAGATATAGAGGAATGAAGGGTTAGGGTTAGGGTTAGGGTTAGGGTTAGGGGGTTAGGGTTAGGGGTTAGGGTTAGGGTTAGGGTTAGGGGTTAGGTATGAGGGTCAGAGCACCCACCCCCTAAGCCTAAGCCCGGGAGTAGGCGTGGTGCACGGTCCATCGAAGGGGGAACCAGCAAAGTCCTCCCAGTTCGAGCCAAAGACACTTAGTTTACATTTACACATTGTTTAGGTTAAGCACATTTTGTTTTAGGTTCCACATACTTGATTTAGTTTTGTTTAAAACCCAAATTAATTTTACCACCACCCAAAAGTAGTGGTTTTTCAAAAAATTAGACTTTAATAGCCTGAGACCAGCTAGCATAACGTTTCGGCATTGTTTCGCCTTCCTCAGATGCTTTCGCCGATCCCTTTTTACAAATGAACTGAGCCGACTTGGCCTCAGCCTTTTTATACCCGTAGGCACTTCCCCTAACTCCTCCTCCTTTCTTTTCTTTTTCTTTTACAGGTTATAATTTGGTTTAAAGATAAGTATGTTTTACTTTACAGGTTTCCAATTTTGGTTTATAGGTAAGTATAATTTTACTTTACAGGTTTCTAAATTTGGTTTATAGGTAAGTATAATTTTACTTTACAGGTTTCCAATTTCAGTTTATAGGTAAGTATAATTTTACTTTACAGGTTTCTAAATTTGGTTTATAGGTAAGTATATTTTACTTTACAGGTTTCCAAATTTGGTTTATAGGTAAGTATAATTTTACTTTACAGGTTTTAGTTCAATAAAGAACATCATATTTTAAGACACTTATATTTAGCTTGCAGACATCCCCAAAACAATAGTAATGGTTAGGCAAACTTTAACCTTTGTTTTCCCTCCGTCCTTTCTTCACCTTTTCCCTTTAACGTAACGTCTCTATTCCCTCTTTCCCTTTCCTTTCTTCTCCCTTCCTCTAACTTCTCCTTTCCTTTTCTTCTGCTTCCCCTTACTCATTCCCTTTCCTTGACTGCACTTAGCCATGGCGTCTCTTCCCATCGTCTGTATGGACTTTTCCTTTGTTTAGGTTATTTATGTACCGCTATTTGGGTTACTTCTTTACTTAGTTTGGACTTTGTTATTTGGGTTATTATTACTTGGCCTTATCCTGCCTCAATACCCGTGGATTTATAGACTTCCGGTTAGCCAGGTTAGTGGGACTTAGATTAGGTTTAAGGGTCGGGGGGCATAGGATTAGGTTAGTGTCACTTAGGTTTAGGGATAGGGTGGGTTAGGGTGATAGGCTAGAGTGGGACCAGTGGAATAGGACAGGTTGGGTTTAGGCATAATAGCCATGATCCTAATTAAACACAATTGGGCATTTCCAAATTCATAGGTAAGAATTTCGAATAGGGTAGGGGGGTGGGGGGTAGCCAATTGGGCTTGAAAAATTGCTCATTGAACCGAGAGAACCCCACCAGAACACCCCCGAGGCACTGGCTGGTTAGGTATGAGGGTCAGAGCACCCACCCCCTAAGCCTAAGCCCGGGAGTAGGCGTGGTGCACGGTCCATCGAAGGGGGAACCAGCAAAGTCCTCCCAGTTCGAGCCAAAGACACTTAGTTTACATTTACACATTGTTTAGGTTAAGCACATTTTGTTTTAGGTTCCACATACTTGATTTAGTTTTGTTTAAAACCCAAATTAATTTTACCACCACCCAAAAGTAGTGGTTTTTCAAAAAATTAGACTTTAATAGCCTGAGACCAGCTAGCATAACGTTTCGGCATTGTTTCGCCTTCCTCAGATGCTTTCGCCGATCCCTTTTTACAAATGAACTGAGCCGACTTGGCCTCAGCCTTTTTATACCCGTAGGCACTTCCCCTAACTCCTCCTCCTTTCTTTTCTTTTTCTTTTACAGGTTATAATTTGGTTTAAAGATAAGTATGTTTTACTTTACAGGTTTCCAATTTTGGTTTATAGGTAAGTATAATTTTACTTTACAGGTTTCTAAATTTGGTTTATAGGTAAGTATAATTTTACTTTACAGGTTTCCAATTTCAGTTTATAGGTAAGTATAATTTTACTTTACAGGTTTCTAAATTTGGTTTATAGGTAAGTATATTTTACTTTACAGGTTTCCAAATTTGGTTTATAGGTAAGTATAATTTTACTTTACAGGTTTTAGTTCAATAAAGAACATCATATTTTAAGACACTTATATTTAGCTTGCAGACATCCCCAAAACAATAGTAATGGTTAGGCAAACTTTAACCTTTGTTTTCCCTCCGTCCTTTCTTCACCTTTTCCCTTTAACGTAACGTCTCTATTCCCTCTTTCCCTTTCCTTTCTTCTCCCTTCCTCTAACTTCTCCTTTCCTTTTCTTCTGCTTCCCCTTACTCATTCCCTTTCCTTGACTGCACTTAGCCATGGCGTCTCTTCCCATCGTCTGTATGGACTTTTCCTTTGTTTAGGTTATTTATGTACCGCTATTTGGGTTACTTCTTTACTTAGTTTGGACTTTGTTATTTGGGTTATTATTACTTGGCCTTATCCTGCCTCAATACCCGTGGATTTATAGACTTCCGGTTAGCCAGGTTAGTGGGACTTAGATTAGGTTTAAGGGTCGGGGGGCATAGGATTAGGTTAGTGTCACTTAGGTTTAGGGATAGGGTGGGTTAGGGTGATAGGCTAGAGTGGGACCAGTGGAATAGGACAGGTTGGGTTTAGGCATAATAGCCATGATCCTAATTAAACACAATTGGGCATTTCCAAATTCATAGGTAAGAATTTCGAATAGGGTAGGGGGGTGGGGGGTAGCCAATTGGGCTTGAAAAATTGCTCATTGAACCGAGAGAACCCCACCAGAACACCCCCGAGGCACTGGCTGGTTAGGTATGAGGGTCAGAGCACCCACCCCCTAAGCCTAAGCCCGGGAGTAGGCGTGGTGCACGGTCCATCGAAGGGGGAACCAGCAAAGTCCTCCCAGTTCGAGCCAAAGACACTTAGTTTACATTTACACATTGTTTAGGTTAAGCACATTTTGTTTTAGGTTCCACATACTTGATTTAGTTTTGTTTAAAACCCAAATTAATTTTACCACCACCCAAAAGTAGTGGTTTTTCAAAAAATTAGACTTTAATAGCCTGAGACCAGCTAGCATAACGTTTCGGCATTGTTTCGCCTTCCTCAGATGCTTTCGCCGATCCCTTTTTACAAATGAACTGAGCCGACTTGGCCTCAGCCTTTTTATACCCGTAGGCACTTCCCCTAACTCCTCCTCCTTTCTTTTCTTTTTCTTTTACAGGTTATAATTTGGTTTAAAGATAAGTATGTTTTACTTTACAGGTTTCCAATTTTGGTTTATAGGTAAGTATAATTTTACTTTACAGGTTTCTAAATTTGGTTTATAGGTAAGTATAATTTTACTTTACAGGTTTCCAATTTCAGTTTATAGGTAAGTATAATTTTACTTTACAGGTTTCTAAATTTGGTTTATAGGTAAGTATATTTTACTTTACAGGTTTCCAAATTTGGTTTATAGGTAAGTATAATTTTACTTTACAGGTTTTAGTTCAATAAAGAACATCATATTTTAAGACACTTATATTTAGCTTGCAGACATCCCCAAAACAATAGTAATGGTTAGGCAAACTTTAACCTTTGTTTTCCCTCCGTCCTTTCTTCACCTTTTCCCTTTAACGTAACGTCTCTATTCCCTCTTTCCCTTTCCTTTCTTCTCCCTTCCTCTAACTTCTCCTTTCCTTTTCTTCTGCTTCCCCTTACTCATTCCCTTTCCTTGACTGCACTTAGCCATGGCGTCTCTTCCCATCGTCTGTATGGACTTTTCCTTTGTTTAGGTTATTTATGTACCGCTATTTGGGTTACTTCTTTACTTAGTTTGGACTTTGTTATTTGGGTTATTATTACTTGGCCTTATCCTGCCTCAATACCCGTGGATTTATAGACTTCCGGTTAGCCAGGTTAGTGGGACTTAGATTAGGTTTAAGGGTCGGGGGGCATAGGATTAGGTTAGTGTCACTTAGGTTTAGGGATAGGGTGGGTTAGGGTGATAGGCTAGAGTGGGACCAGTGGAATAGGACAGGTTGGGTTTAGGCATAATAGCCATGATCCTAATTAAACACAATTGGGCATTTCCAAATTCATAGGTAAGAATTTCGAATAGGGTAGGGGGGTGGGGGGTAGCCAATTGGGCTTGAAAAATTGCTCATTGAACCGAGAGAACCCCACCAGAACACCCCCGAGGCACTGGCTGGTTAGGTATGAGGGTCAGAGCACCCACCCCCTAAGCCTAAGCCCGGGAGTAGGCGTGGTGCACGGTCCATCGAAGGGGGAACCAGCAAAGTCCTCCCAGTTCGAGCCAAAGACACTTAGTTTACATTTACACATTGTTTAGGTTAAGCACATTTTGTTTTAGGTTCCACATACTTGATTTAGTTTTGTTTAAAACCCAAATTAATTTTACCACCACCCAAAAGTAGTGGTTTTTCAAAAAATTAGACTTTAATAGCCTGAGACCAGCTAGCATAACGTTTCGGCATTGTTTCGCCTTCCTCAGATGCTTTCGCCGATCCCTTTTTACAAATGAACTGAGCCGACTTGGCCTCAGCCTTTTTATACCCGTAGGCACTTCCCCTAACTCCTCCTCCTTTCTTTTCTTTTTCTTTTACAGGTTATAATTTGGTTTAAAGATAAGTATGTTTTACTTTACAGGTTTCCAATTTTGGTTTATAGGTAAGTATAATTTTACTTTACAGGTTTCTAAATTTGGTTTATAGGTAAGTATAATTTTACTTTACAGGTTTCCAATTTCAGTTTATAGGTAAGTATAATTTTACTTTACAGGTTTCTAAATTTGGTTTATAGGTAAGTATATTTTACTTTACAGGTTTCCAAATTTGGTTTATAGGTAAGTATAATTTTACTTTACAGGTTTTAGTTCAATAAAGAACATCATATTTTAAGACACTTATATTTAGCTTGCAGACATCCCCAAAACAATAGTAATGGTTAGGCAAACTTTAACCTTTGTTTTCCCTCCGTCCTTTCTTCACCTTTTCCCTTTAACGTAACGTCTCTATTCCCTCTTTCCCTTTCCTTTCTTCTCCCTTCCTCTAACTTCTCCTTTCCTTTTCTTCTGCTTCCCCTTACTCATTCCCTTTCCTTGACTGCACTTAGCCATGGCGTCTCTTCCCATCGTCTGTATGGACTTTTCCTTTGTTTAGGTTATTTATGTACCGCTATTTGGGTTACTTCTTTACTTAGTTTGGACTTTGTTATTTGGGTTATTATTACTTGGCCTTATCCTGCCTCAATACCCGTGGATTTATAGACTTCCGGTTAGCCAGGTTAGTGGGACTTAGATTAGGTTTAAGGGTCGGGGGGCATAGGATTAGGTTAGTGTCACTTAGGTTTAGGGATAGGGTGGGTTAGGGTGATAGGCTAGAGTGGGACCAGTGGAATAGGACAGGTTGGGTTTAGGCATAATAGCCATGATCCTAATTAAACACAATTGGGCATTTCCAAATTCATAGGTAAGAATTTCGAATAGGGTAGGGGGGTGGGGGGTAGCCAATTGGGCTTGAAAAATTGCTCATTGAACCGAGAGAACCCCACCAGAACACCCCCGAGGCACTGGCTGGTTAGGTATGAGGGTCAGAGCACCCACCCCCTAAGCCTAAGCCCGGGAGTAGGCGTGGTGCACGGTCCATCGAAGGGGGAACCAGCAAAGTCCTCCCAGTTCGAGCCAAAGACACTTAGTTTACATTTACACATTGTTTAGGTTAAGCACATTTTGTTTTAGGTTCCACATACTTGATTTAGTTTTGTTTAAAACCCAAATTAATTTTACCACCACCCAAAAGTAGTGGTTTTTCAAAAAATTAGACTTTAATAGCCTGAGACCAGCTAGCATAACGTTTCGGCATTGTTTCGCCTTCCTCAGATGCTTTCGCCGATCCCTTTTTACAAATGAACTGAGCCGACTTGGCCTCAGCCTTTTTATACCCGTAGGCACTTCCCCTAACTCCTCCTCCTTTCTTTTCTTTTTCTTTTACAGGTTATAATTTGGTTTAAAGATAAGTATGTTTTACTTTACAGGTTTCCAATTTTGGTTTATAGGTAAGTATAATTTTACTTTACAGGTTTCTAAATTTGGTTTATAGGTAAGTATAATTTTACTTTACAGGTTTCCAATTTCAGTTTATAGGTAAGTATAATTTTACTTTACAGGTTTCTAAATTTGGTTTATAGGTAAGTATATTTTACTTTACAGGTTTCCAAATTTGGTTTATAGGTAAGTATAATTTTACTTTACAGGTTTTAGTTCAATAAAGAACATCATATTTTAAGACACTTATATTTAGCTTGCAGACATCCCCAAAACAATAGTAATGGTTAGGCAAACTTTAACCTTTGTTTTCCCTCCGTCCTTTCTTCACCTTTTCCCTTTAACGTAACGTCTCTATTCCCTCTTTCCCTTTCCTTTCTTCTCCCTTCCTCTAACTTCTCCTTTCCTTTTCTTCTGCTTCCCCTTACTCATTCCCTTTCCTTGACTGCACTTAGCCATGGCGTCTCTTCCCATCGTCTGTATGGACTTTTCCTTTGTTTAGGTTATTTATGTACCGCTATTTGGGTTACTTCTTTACTTAGTTTGGACTTTGTTATTTGGGTTATTATTACTTGGCCTTATCCTGCCTCAATACCCGTGGATTTATAGACTTCCGGTTAGCCAGGTTAGTGGGACTTAGATTAGGTTTAAGGGTCGGGGGGCATAGGATTAGGTTAGTGTCACTTAGGTTTAGGGATAGGGTGGGTTAGGGTGATAGGCTAGAGTGGGACCAGTGGAATAGGACAGGTTGGGTTTAGGCATAATAGCCATGATCCTAATTAAACACAATTGGGCATTTCCAAATTCATAGGTAAGAATTTCGAATAGGGTAGGGGGGTGGGGGGTAGCCAATTGGGCTTGAAAAATTGCTCATTGAACCGAGAGAACCCCACCAGAACACCCCCGAGGCACTGGCTGGTTAGGTATGAGGGTCAGAGCACCCACCCCCTAAGCCTAAGCCCGGGAGTAGGCGTGGTGCACGGTCCATCGAAGGGGGAACCAGCAAAGTCCTCCCAGTTCGAGCCAAAGACACTTAGTTTACATTTACACATTGTTTAGGTTAAGCACATTTTGTTTTAGGTTCCACATACTTGATTTAGTTTTGTTTAAAACCCAAATTAATTTTACCACCACCCAAAAGTAGTGGTTTTTCAAAAAATTAGACTTTAATAGCCTGAGACCAGCTAGCATAACGTTTCGGCATTGTTTCGCCTTCCTCAGATGCTTTCGCCGATCCCTTTTTACAAATGAACTGAGCCGACTTGGCCTCAGCCTTTTTATACCCGTAGGCACTTCCCCTAACTCCTCCTCCTTTCTTTTCTTTTTCTTTTACAGGTTATAATTTGGTTTAAAGATAAGTATGTTTTACTTTACAGGTTTCCAATTTTGGTTTATAGGTAAGTATAATTTTACTTTACAGGTTTCTAAATTTGGTTTATAGGTAAGTATAATTTTACTTTACAGGTTTCCAATTTCAGTTTATAGGTAAGTATAATTTTACTTTACAGGTTTCTAAATTTGGTTTATAGGTAAGTATATTTTACTTTACAGGTTTCCAAATTTGGTTTATAGGTAAGTATAATTTTACTTTACAGGTTTTAGTTCAATAAAGAACATCATATTTTAAGACACTTATATTTAGCTTGCAGACATCCCCAAAACAATAGTAATGGTTAGGCAAACTTTAACCTTTGTTTTCCCTCCGTCCTTTCTTCACCTTTTCCCTTTAACGTAACGTCTCTATTCCCTCTTTCCCTTTCCTTTCTTCTCCCTTCCTCTAACTTCTCCTTTCCTTTTCTTCTGCTTCCCCTTACTCATTCCCTTTCCTTGACTGCACTTAGCCATGGCGTCTCTTCCCATCGTCTGTATGGACTTTTCCTTTGTTTAGGTTATTTATGTACCGCTATTTGGGTTACTTCTTTACTTAGTTTGGACTTTGTTATTTGGGTTATTATTACTTGGCCTTATCCTGCCTCAATACCCGTGGATTTATAGACTTCCGGTTAGCCAGGTTAGTGGGACTTAGATTAGGTTTAAGGGTCGGGGGGCATAGGATTAGGTTAGTGTCACTTAGGTTTAGGGATAGGGTGGGTTAGGGTGATAGGCTAGAGTGGGACCAGTGGAATAGGACAGGTTGGGTTTAGGCATAATAGCCATGATCCTAATTAAACACAATTGGGCATTTCCAAATTCATAGGTAAGAATTTCGAATAGGGTAGGGGGGTGGGGGGTAGCCAATTGGGCTTGAAAAATTGCTCATTGAACCGAGAGAACCCCACCAGAACACCCCCGAGGCACTGGCTGGTTAGGTATGAGGGTCAGAGCACCCACCCCCTAAGCCTAAGCCCGGGAGTAGGCGTGGTGCACGGTCCATCGAAGGGGGAACCAGCAAAGTCCTCCCAGTTCGAGCCAAAGACACTTAGTTTACATTTACACATTGTTTAGGTTAAGCACATTTTGTTTTAGGTTCCACATACTTGATTTAGTTTTGTTTAAAACCCAAATTAATTAGGGTTAGGGTTAGGTTTTAGGTCCACCCGCCCACTTACAAGCATCCGCAACGGGGCAGGTGGATGAAGCACCTGTCCACTTACAGGCATCCACCACGGGACAGGTGTAATGCACGGTCCATCAAAGGGCCACTAGTCAAGTCCCCCAAGCACTCTTCCCAAACATTAAACATTATTTAGTTTCAGTTCACACATTATTTAGGTTGCAGTTTTTAGTTTGTTTATTTAGGTTAGTTCACCTTATTTGGTCTTAGTTCACACATTATTTAGGTTGTTTCCTTATTTGGTTTTAGGTCCCCACCACCCTAAGGTGATGGGGTTTCAAAAAATTAGGCTTCTAGCCTTTAAAATGTATGATCAGTATTGCGCAACGTTTCGGCTTGACTTTGCCTTCCTCAGGCGCACTGATCATATAATGAGATGCTTGACCTACTTGGCCTAAACTCTCTTCTCCCTTTTAGGTGTTTCCCCTTTACCACTCTTCCCTCTTCTGACCTTAGTCCTACCCTGCCTTTTATTTTATACCCTTATTTAAGTTAACAATATTTAGTTTTATTTGTACCTCAATTTAGGTTACATGTTATATTTCTTGCCTTTATTTAGGTTTCTTGTACCTTAGTTTAGGTTACTGTTTTGTATTTTTCTGTTATATTTCTTCCCTCTATTTAGGTTTCTTGTACCTTAGTTTAGGTTACTGTTTTGTATTTTTCTTCCTTTTTACAGGTCCCAGGTAAGTATTTATTTTGTTTTTCTTCCTTTTACAGGTTCCAGGTAAGTATCCTTTTACAGGTTTTCAGGTAAGTATTTCCTTTATTGTACCTTAATTTAGGTTACAATTTTCTTATATTTCTTCCTTTCACAGGTCCCAAGTAAGTATACTTTGTCCACAATTGGGTTTAGGCGTCCAAGTCCACGGTCCTTAGGTTTAGGGTAATAGCACAATTGGGCATGTCAAATTTAGGTTCAGGGTTAGGCTAGGTTGGGGGGTGGCGGGTTATTACCAATAGGGCTGAAAAATTAGGCTGAAAAATTAGATAGTGCCAGGAGAACTCAACCAGCCTGCCCTCGAGGCACTGGCTGAGTAAGGTTTTAGGTCCACCCGCCCACTTACAAGCATCCGCAACGGGGCAGGTGGATGAAGCACCTGTCCACTTACAGGCATCCACCACGGGACAGGTGTAATGCACGGTCCATCAAAGGGCCACTAGTCAAGTCCCCCAAGCACTCTTCCCAAACATTAAACATTATTTAGTTTCAGTTCACACATTATTTAGGTTGCAGTTTTTAGTTTGTTTATTTAGGTTAGTTCACCTTATTTGGTCTTAGTTCACACATTATTTAGGTTGTTTCCTTATTTGGTTTTAGGTCCCCACCACCCTAAGGTGATGGGGTTTCAAAAAATTAGGCTTCTAGCCTTTAAAATGTATGATCAGTATTGCGCAACGTTTCGGCTTGACTTTGCCTTCCTCAGGCGCACTGATCATATAATGAGATGCTTGACCTACTTGGCCTAAACTCTCTTCTCCCTTTTAGGTGTTTCCCCTTTACCACTCTTCCCTCTTCTGACCTTAGTCCTACCCTGCCTTTTATTTTATACCCTTATTTAAGTTAACAATATTTAGTTTTATTTGTACCTCAATTTAGGTTACATGTTATATTTCTTGCCTTTATTTAGGTTTCTTGTACCTTAGTTTAGGTTACTGTTTTGTATTTTTCTGTTATATTTCTTCCCTCTATTTAGGTTTCTTGTACCTTAGTTTAGGTTACTGTTTTGTATTTTTCTTCCTTTTTACAGGTCCCAGGTAAGTATTTATTTTGTTTTTCTTCCTTTTACAGGTTCCAGGTAAGTATCCTTTTACAGGTTTTCAGGTAAGTATTTCCTTTATTGTACCTTAATTTAGGTTACAATTTTCTTATATTTCTTCCTTTCACAGGTCCCAAGTAAGTATACTTTGTCCACAATTGGGTTTAGGCGTCCAAGTCCACGGTCCTTAGGTTTAGGGTAATAGCACAATTGGGCATGTCAAATTTAGGTTCAGGGTTAGGCTAGGTTGGGGGGTGGCGGGTTATTACCAATAGGGCTGAAAAATTAGGCTGAAAAATTAGATAGTGCCAGGAGAACTCAACCAGCCTGCCCTCGAGGCACTGGCTGAGTAAGGTTTTAGGTCCACCCGCCCACTTACAAGCATCCGCAACGGGGCAGGTGGATGAAGCACCTGTCCACTTACAGGCATCCACCACGGGACAGGTGTAATGCACGGTCCATCAAAGGGCCACTAGTCAAGTCCCCCAAGCACTCTTCCCAAACATTAAACATTATTTAGTTTCAGTTCACACATTATTTAGGTTGCAGTTTTTAGTTTGTTTATTTAGGTTAGTTCACCTTATTTGGTCTTAGTTCACACATTATTTAGGTTGTTTCCTTATTTGGTTTTAGGTCCCCACCACCCTAAGGTGATGGGGTTTCAAAAAATTAGGCTTCTAGCCTTTAAAATGTATGATCAGTATTGCGCAACGTTTCGGCTTGACTTTGCCTTCCTCAGGCGCACTGATCATATAATGAGATGCTTGACCTACTTGGCCTAAACTCTCTTCTCCCTTTTAGGTGTTTCCCCTTTACCACTCTTCCCTCTTCTGACCTTAGTCCTACCCTGCCTTTTATTTTATACCCTTATTTAAGTTAACAATATTTAGTTTTATTTGTACCTCAATTTAGGTTACATGTTATATTTCTTGCCTTTATTTAGGTTTCTTGTACCTTAGTTTAGGTTACTGTTTTGTATTTTTCTGTTATATTTCTTCCCTCTATTTAGGTTTCTTGTACCTTAGTTTAGGTTACTGTTTTGTATTTTTCTTCCTTTTTACAGGTCCCAGGTAAGTATTTATTTTGTTTTTCTTCCTTTTACAGGTTCCAGGTAAGTATCCTTTTACAGGTTTTCAGGTAAGTATTTCCTTTATTGTACCTTAATTTAGGTTACAATTTTCTTATATTTCTTCCTTTCACAGGTCCCAAGTAAGTATACTTTGTCCACAATTGGGTTTAGGCGTCCAAGTCCACGGTCCTTAGGTTTAGGGTAATAGCACAATTGGGCATGTCAAATTTAGGTTCAGGGTTAGGCTAGGTTGGGGGGTGGCGGGTTATTACCAATAGGGCTGAAAAATTAGGCTGAAAAATTAGATAGTGCCAGGAGAACTCAACCAGCCTGCCCTCGAGGCACTGGCTGAGTAAGGTTTTAGGTCCACCCGCCCACTTACAAGCATCCGCAACGGGGCAGGTGGATGAAGCACCTGTCCACTTACAGGCATCCACCACGGGACAGGTGTAATGCACGGTCCATCAAAGGGCCACTAGTCAAGTCCCCCAAGCACTCTTCCCAAACATTAAACATTATTTAGTTTCAGTTCACACATTATTTAGGTTGCAGTTTTTAGTTTGTTTATTTAGGTTAGTTCACCTTATTTGGTCTTAGTTCACACATTATTTAGGTTGTTTCCTTATTTGGTTTTAGGTCCCCACCACCCTAAGGTGATGGGGTTTCAAAAAATTAGGCTTCTAGCCTTTAAAATGTATGATCAGTATTGCGCAACGTTTCGGCTTGACTTTGCCTTCCTCAGGCGCACTGATCATATAATGAGATGCTTGACCTACTTGGCCTAAACTCTCTTCTCCCTTTTAGGTGTTTCCCCTTTACCACTCTTCCCTCTTCTGACCTTAGTCCTACCCTGCCTTTTATTTTATACCCTTATTTAAGTTAACAATATTTAGTTTTATTTGTACCTCAATTTAGGTTACATGTTATATTTCTTGCCTTTATTTAGGTTTCTTGTACCTTAGTTTAGGTTACTGTTTTGTATTTTTCTGTTATATTTCTTCCCTCTATTTAGGTTTCTTGTACCTTAGTTTAGGTTACTGTTTTGTATTTTTCTTCCTTTTTACAGGTCCCAGGTAAGTATTTATTTTGTTTTTCTTCCTTTTACAGGTTCCAGGTAAGTATCCTTTTACAGGTTTTCAGGTAAGTATTTCCTTTATTGTACCTTAATTTAGGTTACAATTTTCTTATATTTCTTCCTTTCACAGGTCCCAAGTAAGTATACTTTGTCCACAATTGGGTTTAGGCGTCCAAGTCCACGGTCCTTAGGTTTAGGGTAATAGCACAATTGGGCATGTCAAATTTAGGTTCAGGGTTAGGCTAGGTTGGGGGGTGGCGGGTTATTACCAATAGGGCTGAAAAATTAGGCTGAAAAATTAGATAGTGCCAGGAGAACTCAACCAGCCTGCCCTCGAGGCACTGGCTGAGTAAGGTTTTAGGTCCACCCGCCCACTTACAAGCATCCGCAACGGGGCAGGTGGATGAAGCACCTGTCCACTTACAGGCATCCACCACGGGACAGGTGTAATGCACGGTCCATCAAAGGGCCACTAGTCAAGTCCCCCAAGCACTCTTCCCAAACATTAAACATTATTTAGTTTCAGTTCACACATTATTTAGGTTGCAGTTTTTAGTTTGTTTATTTAGGTTAGTTCACCTTATTTGGTCTTAGTTCACACATTATTTAGGTTGTTTCCTTATTTGGTTTTAGGTCCCCACCACCCTAAGGTGATGGGGTTTCAAAAAATTAGGCTTCTAGCCTTTAAAATGTATGATCAGTATTGCGCAACGTTTCGGCTTGACTTTGCCTTCCTCAGGCGCACTGATCATATAATGAGATGCTTGACCTACTTGGCCTAAACTCTCTTCTCCCTTTTAGGTGTTTCCCCTTTACCACTCTTCCCTCTTCTGACCTTAGTCCTACCCTGCCTTTTATTTTATACCCTTATTTAAGTTAACAATATTTAGTTTTATTTGTACCTCAATTTAGGTTACATGTTATATTTCTTGCCTTTATTTAGGTTTCTTGTACCTTAGTTTAGGTTACTGTTTTGTATTTTTCTGTTATATTTCTTCCCTCTATTTAGGTTTCTTGTACCTTAGTTTAGGTTACTGTTTTGTATTTTTCTTCCTTTTTACAGGTCCCAGGTAAGTATTTATTTTGTTTTTCTTCCTTTTACAGGTTCCAGGTAAGTATCCTTTTACAGGTTTTCAGGTAAGTATTTCCTTTATTGTACCTTAATTTAGGTTACAATTTTCTTATATTTCTTCCTTTCACAGGTCCCAAGTAAGTATACTTTGTCCACAATTGGGTTTAGGCGTCCAAGTCCACGGTCCTTAGGTTTAGGGTAATAGCACAATTGGGCATGTCAAATTTAGGTTCAGGGTTAGGCTAGGTTGGGGGGTGGCGGGTTATTACCAATAGGGCTGAAAAATTAGGCTGAAAAATTAGATAGTGCCAGGAGAACTCAACCAGCCTGCCCTCGAGGCACTGGCTGAGTAAGGTTTTAGGTCCACCCGCCCACTTACAAGCATCCGCAACGGGGCAGGTGGATGAAGCACCTGTCCACTTACAGGCATCCACCACGGGACAGGTGTAATGCACGGTCCATCAAAGGGCCACTAGTCAAGTCCCCCAAGCACTCTTCCCAAACATTAAACATTATTTAGTTTCAGTTCACACATTATTTAGGTTGCAGTTTTTAGTTTGTTTATTTAGGTTAGTTCACCTTATTTGGTCTTAGTTCACACATTATTTAGGTTGTTTCCTTATTTGGTTTTAGGTCCCCACCACCCTAAGGTGATGGGGTTTCAAAAAATTAGGCTTCTAGCCTTTAAAATGTATGATCAGTATTGCGCAACGTTTCGGCTTGACTTTGCCTTCCTCAGGCGCACTGATCATATAATGAGATGCTTGACCTACTTGGCCTAAACTCTCTTCTCCCTTTTAGGTGTTTCCCCTTTACCACTCTTCCCTCTTCTGACCTTAGTCCTACCCTGCCTTTTATTTTATACCCTTATTTAAGTTAACAATATTTAGTTTTATTTGTACCTCAATTTAGGTTACATGTTATATTTCTTGCCTTTATTTAGGTTTCTTGTACCTTAGTTTAGGTTACTGTTTTGTATTTTTCTGTTATATTTCTTCCCTCTATTTAGGTTTCTTGTACCTTAGTTTAGGTTACTGTTTTGTATTTTTCTTCCTTTTTACAGGTCCCAGGTAAGTATTTATTTTGTTTTTCTTCCTTTTACAGGTTCCAGGTAAGTATCCTTTTACAGGTTTTCAGGTAAGTATTTCCTTTATTGTACCTTAATTTAGGTTACAATTTTCTTATATTTCTTCCTTTCACAGGTCCCAAGTAAGTATACTTTGTCCACAATTGGGTTTAGGCGTCCAAGTCCACGGTCCTTAGGTTTAGGGTAATAGCACAATTGGGCATGTCAAATTTAGGTTCAGGGTTAGGCTAGGTTGGGGGGTGGCGGGTTATTACCAATAGGGCTGAAAAATTAGGCTGAAAAATTAGATAGTGCCAGGAGAACTCAACCAGCCTGCCCTCGAGGCACTGGCTGAGTAAGGTTTTAGGTCCACCCGCCCACTTACAAGCATCCGCAACGGGGCAGGTGGATGAAGCACCTGTCCACTTACAGGCATCCACCACGGGACAGGTGTAATGCACGGTCCATCAAAGGGCCACTAGTCAAGTCCCCCAAGCACTCTTCCCAAACATTAAACATTATTTAGTTTCAGTTCACACATTATTTAGGTTGCAGTTTTTAGTTTGTTTATTTAGGTTAGTTCACCTTATTTGGTCTTAGTTCACACATTATTTAGGTTGTTTCCTTATTTGGTTTTAGGTCCCCACCACCCTAAGGTGATGGGGTTTCAAAAAATTAGGCTTCTAGCCTTTAAAATGTATGATCAGTATTGCGCAACGTTTCGGCTTGACTTTGCCTTCCTCAGGCGCACTGATCATATAATGAGATGCTTGACCTACTTGGCCTAAACTCTCTTCTCCCTTTTAGGTGTTTCCCCTTTACCACTCTTCCCTCTTCTGACCTTAGTCCTACCCTGCCTTTTATTTTATACCCTTATTTAAGTTAACAATATTTAGTTTTATTTGTACCTCAATTTAGGTTACATGTTATATTTCTTGCCTTTATTTAGGTTTCTTGTACCTTAGTTTAGGTTACTGTTTTGTATTTTTCTGTTATATTTCTTCCCTCTATTTAGGTTTCTTGTACCTTAGTTTAGGTTACTGTTTTGTATTTTTCTTCCTTTTTACAGGTCCCAGGTAAGTATTTATTTTGTTTTTCTTCCTTTTACAGGTTCCAGGTAAGTATCCTTTTACAGGTTTTCAGGTAAGTATTTCCTTTATTGTACCTTAATTTAGGTTACAATTTTCTTATATTTCTTCCTTTCACAGGTCCCAAGTAAGTATACTTTGTCCACAATTGGGTTTAGGCGTCCAAGTCCACGGTCCTTAGGTTTAGGGTAATAGCACAATTGGGCATGTCAAATTTAGGTTCAGGGTTAGGCTAGGTTGGGGGGTGGCGGGTTATTACCAATAGGGCTGAAAAATTAGGCTGAAAAATTAGATAGTGCCAGGAGAACTCAACCAGCCTGCCCTCGAGGCACTGGCTGAGTAAGGTTTTAGGTCCACCCGCCCACTTACAAGCATCCGCAACGGGGCAGGTGGATGAAGCACCTGTCCACTTACAGGCATCCACCACGGGACAGGTGTAATGCACGGTCCATCAAAGGGCCACTAGTCAAGTCCCCCAAGCACTCTTCCCAAACATTAAACATTATTTAGTTTCAGTTCACACATTATTTAGGTTGCAGTTTTTAGTTTGTTTATTTAGGTTAGTTCACCTTATTTGGTCTTAGTTCACACATTATTTAGGTTGTTTCCTTATTTGGTTTTAGGTCCCCACCACCCTAAGGTGATGGGGTTTCAAAAAATTAGGCTTCTAGCCTTTAAAATGTATGATCAGTATTGCGCAACGTTTCGGCTTGACTTTGCCTTCCTCAGGCGCACTGATCATATAATGAGATGCTTGACCTACTTGGCCTAAACTCTCTTCTCCCTTTTAGGTGTTTCCCCTTTACCACTCTTCCCTCTTCTGACCTTAGTCCTACCCTGCCTTTTATTTTATACCCTTATTTAAGTTAACAATATTTAGTTTTATTTGTACCTCAATTTAGGTTACATGTTATATTTCTTGCCTTTATTTAGGTTTCTTGTACCTTAGTTTAGGTTACTGTTTTGTATTTTTCTGTTATATTTCTTCCCTCTATTTAGGTTTCTTGTACCTTAGTTTAGGTTACTGTTTTGTATTTTTCTTCCTTTTTACAGGTCCCAGGTAAGTATTTATTTTGTTTTTCTTCCTTTTACAGGTTCCAGGTAAGTATCCTTTTACAGGTTTTCAGGTAAGTATTTCCTTTATTGTACCTTAATTTAGGTTACAATTTTCTTATATTTCTTCCTTTCACAGGTCCCAAGTAAGTATACTTTGTCCACAATTGGGTTTAGGCGTCCAAGTCCACGGTCCTTAGGTTTAGGGTAATAGCACAATTGGGCATGTCAAATTTAGGTTCAGGGTTAGGCTAGGTTGGGGGGTGGCGGGTTATTACCAATAGGGCTGAAAAATTAGGCTGAAAAATTAGATAGTGCCAGGAGAACTCAACCAGCCTGCCCTCGAGGCACTGGCTGAGTAAGGTTTTAGGTCCACCCGCCCACTTACAAGCATCCGCAACGGGGCAGGTGGATGAAGCACCTGTCCACTTACAGGCATCCACCACGGGACAGGTGTAATGCACGGTCCATCAAAGGGCCACTAGTCAAGTCCCCCAAGCACTCTTCCCAAACATTAAACATTATTTAGTTTCAGTTCACACATTATTTAGGTTGCAGTTTTTAGTTTGTTTATTTAGGTTAGTTCACCTTATTTGGTCTTAGTTCACACATTATTTAGGTTGTTTCCTTATTTGGTTTTAGGTCCCCACCACCCTAAGGTGATGGGGTTTCAAAAAATTAGGCTTCTAGCCTTTAAAATGTATGATCAGTATTGCGCAACGTTTCGGCTTGACTTTGCCTTCCTCAGGCGCACTGATCATATAATGAGATGCTTGACCTACTTGGCCTAAACTCTCTTCTCCCTTTTAGGTGTTTCCCCTTTACCACTCTTCCCTCTTCTGACCTTAGTCCTACCCTGCCTTTTATTTTATACCCTTATTTAAGTTAACAATATTTAGTTTTATTTGTACCTCAATTTAGGTTACATGTTATATTTCTTGCCTTTATTTAGGTTTCTTGTACCTTAGTTTAGGTTACTGTTTTGTATTTTTCTGTTATATTTCTTCCCTCTATTTAGGTTTCTTGTACCTTAGTTTAGGTTACTGTTTTGTATTTTTCTTCCTTTTTACAGGTCCCAGGTAAGTATTTATTTTGTTTTTCTTCCTTTTACAGGTTCCAGGTAAGTATCCTTTTACAGGTTTTCAGGTAAGTATTTCCTTTATTGTACCTTAATTTAGGTTACAATTTTCTTATATTTCTTCCTTTCACAGGTCCCAAGTAAGTATACTTTGTCCACAATTGGGTTTAGGCGTCCAAGTCCACGGTCCTTAGGTTTAGGGTAATAGCACAATTGGGCATGTCAAATTTAGGTTCAGGGTTAGGCTAGGTTGGGGGGTGGCGGGTTATTACCAATAGGGCTGAAAAATTAGGCTGAAAAATTAGATAGTGCCAGGAGAACTCAACCAGCCTGCCCTCGAGGCACTGGCTGAGTAAGGTTTTAGGTCCACCCGCCCACTTACAAGCATCCGCAACGGGGCAGGTGGATGAAGCACCTGTCCACTTACAGGCATCCACCACGGGACAGGTGTAATGCACGGTCCATCAAAGGGCCACTAGTCAAGTCCCCCAAGCACTCTTCCCAAACATTAAACATTATTTAGTTTCAGTTCACACATTATTTAGGTTGCAGTTTTTAGTTTGTTTATTTAGGTTAGTTCACCTTATTTGGTCTTAGTTCACACATTATTTAGGTTGTTTCCTTATTTGGTTTTAGGTCCCCACCACCCTAAGGTGATGGGGTTTCAAAAAATTAGGCTTCTAGCCTTTAAAATGTATGATCAGTATTGCGCAACGTTTCGGCTTGACTTTGCCTTCCTCAGGCGCACTGATCATATAATGAGATGCTTGACCTACTTGGCCTAAACTCTCTTCTCCCTTTTAGGTGTTTCCCCTTTACCACTCTTCCCTCTTCTGACCTTAGTCCTACCCTGCCTTTTATTTTATACCCTTATTTAAGTTAACAATATTTAGTTTTATTTGTACCTCAATTTAGGTTACATGTTATATTTCTTGCCTTTATTTAGGTTTCTTGTACCTTAGTTTAGGTTACTGTTTTGTATTTTTCTGTTATATTTCTTCCCTCTATTTAGGTTTCTTGTACCTTAGTTTAGGTTACTGTTTTGTATTTTTCTTCCTTTTTACAGGTCCCAGGTAAGTATTTATTTTGTTTTTCTTCCTTTTACAGGTTCCAGGTAAGTATCCTTTTACAGGTTTTCAGGTAAGTATTTCCTTTATTGTACCTTAATTTAGGTTACAATTTTCTTATATTTCTTCCTTTCACAGGTCCCAAGTAAGTATACTTTGTCCACAATTGGGTTTAGGCGTCCAAGTCCACGGTCCTTAGGTTTAGGGTAATAGCACAATTGGGCATGTCAAATTTAGGTTCAGGGTTAGGCTAGGTTGGGGGGTGGCGGGTTATTACCAATAGGGCTGAAAAATTAGGCTGAAAAATTAGATAGTGCCAGGAGAACTCAACCAGCCTGCCCTCGAGGCACTGGCTGAGTAAGGTTTTAGGTCCACCCGCCCACTTACAAGCATCCGCAACGGGGCAGGTGGATGAAGCACCTGTCCACTTACAGGCATCCACCACGGGACAGGTGTAATGCACGGTCCATCAAAGGGCCACTAGTCAAGTCCCCCAAGCACTCTTCCCAAACATTAAACATTATTTAGTTTCAGTTCACACATTATTTAGGTTGCAGTTTTTAGTTTGTTTATTTAGGTTAGTTCACCTTATTTGGTCTTAGTTCACACATTATTTAGGTTGTTTCCTTATTTGGTTTTAGGTCCCCACCACCCTAAGGTGATGGGGTTTCAAAAAATTAGGCTTCTAGCCTTTAAAATGTATGATCAGTATTGCGCAACGTTTCGGCTTGACTTTGCCTTCCTCAGGCGCACTGATCATATAATGAGATGCTTGACCTACTTGGCCTAAACTCTCTTCTCCCTTTTAGGTGTTTCCCCTTTACCACTCTTCCCTCTTCTGACCTTAGTCCTACCCTGCCTTTTATTTTATACCCTTATTTAAGTTAACAATATTTAGTTTTATTTGTACCTCAATTTAGGTTACATGTTATATTTCTTGCCTTTATTTAGGTTTCTTGTACCTTAGTTTAGGTTACTGTTTTGTATTTTTCTGTTATATTTCTTCCCTCTATTTAGGTTTCTTGTACCTTAGTTTAGGTTACTGTTTTGTATTTTTCTTCCTTTTTACAGGTCCCAGGTAAGTATTTATTTTGTTTTTCTTCCTTTTACAGGTTCCAGGTAAGTATCCTTTTACAGGTTTTCAGGTAAGTATTTCCTTTATTGTACCTTAATTTAGGTTACAATTTTCTTATATTTCTTCCTTTCACAGGTCCCAAGTAAGTATACTTTGTCCACAATTGGGTTTAGGCGTCCAAGTCCACGGTCCTTAGGTTTAGGGTAATAGCACAATTGGGCATGTCAAATTTAGGTTCAGGGTTAGGCTAGGTTGGGGGGTGGCGGGTTATTACCAATAGGGCTGAAAAATTAGGCTGAAAAATTAGATAGTGCCAGGAGAACTCAACCAGCCTGCCCTCGAGGCACTGGCTGAGTAAGGTTTTAGGTCCACCCGCCCACTTACAAGCATCCGCAACGGGGCAGGTGGATGAAGCACCTGTCCACTTACAGGCATCCACCACGGGACAGGTGTAATGCACGGTCCATCAAAGGGCCACTAGTCAAGTCCCCCAAGCACTCTTCCCAAACATTAAACATTATTTAGTTTCAGTTCACACATTATTTAGGTTGCAGTTTTTAGTTTGTTTATTTAGGTTAGTTCACCTTATTTGGTCTTAGTTCACACATTATTTAGGTTGTTTCCTTATTTGGTTTTAGGTCCCCACCACCCTAAGGTGATGGGGTTTCAAAAAATTAGGCTTCTAGCCTTTAAAATGTATGATCAGTATTGCGCAACGTTTCGGCTTGACTTTGCCTTCCTCAGGCGCACTGATCATATAATGAGATGCTTGACCTACTTGGCCTAAACTCTCTTCTCCCTTTTAGGTGTTTCCCCTTTACCACTCTTCCCTCTTCTGACCTTAGTCCTACCCTGCCTTTTATTTTATACCCTTATTTAAGTTAACAATATTTAGTTTTATTTGTACCTCAATTTAGGTTACATGTTATATTTCTTGCCTTTATTTAGGTTTCTTGTACCTTAGTTTAGGTTACTGTTTTGTATTTTTCTGTTATATTTCTTCCCTCTATTTAGGTTTCTTGTACCTTAGTTTAGGTTACTGTTTTGTATTTTTCTTCCTTTTTACAGGTCCCAGGTAAGTATTTATTTTGTTTTTCTTCCTTTTACAGGTTCCAGGTAAGTATCCTTTTACAGGTTTTCAGGTAAGTATTTCCTTTATTGTACCTTAATTTAGGTTACAATTTTCTTATATTTCTTCCTTTCACAGGTCCCAAGTAAGTATACTTTGTCCACAATTGGGTTTAGGCGTCCAAGTCCACGGTCCTTAGGTTTAGGGTAATAGCACAATTGGGCATGTCAAATTTAGGTTCAGGGTTAGGCTAGGTTGGGGGGTGGCGGGTTATTACCAATAGGGCTGAAAAATTAGGCTGAAAAATTAGATAGTGCCAGGAGAACTCAACCAGCCTGCCCTCGAGGCACTGGCTGAGTAAGGTTTTAGGTCCACCCGCCCACTTACAAGCATCCGCAACGGGGCAGGTGGATGAAGCACCTGTCCACTTACAGGCATCCACCACGGGACAGGTGTAATGCACGGTCCATCAAAGGGCCACTAGTCAAGTCCCCCAAGCACTCTTCCCAAACATTAAACATTATTTAGTTTCAGTTCACACATTATTTAGGTTGCAGTTTTTAGTTTGTTTATTTAGGTTAGTTCACCTTATTTGGTCTTAGTTCACACATTATTTAGGTTGTTTCCTTATTTGGTTTTAGGTCCCCACCACCCTAAGGTGATGGGGTTTCAAAAAATTAGGCTTCTAGCCTTTAAAATGTATGATCAGTATTGCGCAACGTTTCGGCTTGACTTTGCCTTCCTCAGGCGCACTGATCATATAATGAGATGCTTGACCTACTTGGCCTAAACTCTCTTCTCCCTTTTAGGTGTTTCCCCTTTACCACTCTTCCCTCTTCTGACCTTAGTCCTACCCTGCCTTTTATTTTATACCCTTATTTAAGTTAACAATATTTAGTTTTATTTGTACCTCAATTTAGGTTACATGTTATATTTCTTGCCTTTATTTAGGTTTCTTGTACCTTAGTTTAGGTTACTGTTTTGTATTTTTCTGTTATATTTCTTCCCTCTATTTAGGTTTCTTGTACCTTAGTTTAGGTTACTGTTTTGTATTTTTCTTCCTTTTTACAGGTCCCAGGTAAGTATTTATTTTGTTTTTCTTCCTTTTACAGGTTCCAGGTAAGTATCCTTTTACAGGTTTTCAGGTAAGTATTTCCTTTATTGTACCTTAATTTAGGTTACAATTTTCTTATATTTCTTCCTTTCACAGGTCCCAAGTAAGTATACTTTGTCCACAATTGGGTTTAGGCGTCCAAGTCCACGGTCCTTAGGTTTAGGGTAATAGCACAATTGGGCATGTCAAATTTAGGTTCAGGGTTAGGCTAGGTTGGGGGGTGGCGGGTTATTACCAATAGGGCTGAAAAATTAGGCTGAAAAATTAGATAGTGCCAGGAGAACTCAACCAGCCTGCCCTCGAGGCACTGGCTGAGTAAGGTTTTAGGTCCACCCGCCCACTTACAAGCATCCGCAACGGGGCAGGTGGATGAAGCACCTGTCCACTTACAGGCATCCACCACGGGACAGGTGTAATGCACGGTCCATCAAAGGGCCACTAGTCAAGTCCCCCAAGCACTCTTCCCAAACATTAAACATTATTTAGTTTCAGTTCACACATTATTTAGGTTGCAGTTTTTAGTTTGTTTATTTAGGTTAGTTCACCTTATTTGGTCTTAGTTCACACATTATTTAGGTTGTTTCCTTATTTGGTTTTAGGTCCCCACCACCCTAAGGTGATGGGGTTTCAAAAAATTAGGCTTCTAGCCTTTAAAATGTATGATCAGTATTGCGCAACGTTTCGGCTTGACTTTGCCTTCCTCAGGCGCACTGATCATATAATGAGATGCTTGACCTACTTGGCCTAAACTCTCTTCTCCCTTTTAGGTGTTTCCCCTTTACCACTCTTCCCTCTTCTGACCTTAGTCCTACCCTGCCTTTTATTTTATACCCTTATTTAAGTTAACAATATTTAGTTTTATTTGTACCTCAATTTAGGTTACATGTTATATTTCTTGCCTTTATTTAGGTTTCTTGTACCTTAGTTTAGGTTACTGTTTTGTATTTTTCTGTTATATTTCTTCCCTCTATTTAGGTTTCTTGTACCTTAGTTTAGGTTACTGTTTTGTATTTTTCTTCCTTTTTACAGGTCCCAGGTAAGTATTTATTTTGTTTTTCTTCCTTTTACAGGTTCCAGGTAAGTATCCTTTTACAGGTTTTCAGGTAAGTATTTCCTTTATTGTACCTTAATTTAGGTTACAATTTTCTTATATTTCTTCCTTTCACAGGTCCCAAGTAAGTATACTTTGTCCACAATTGGGTTTAGGCGTCCAAGTCCACGGTCCTTAGGTTTAGGGTAATAGCACAATTGGGCATGTCAAATTTAGGTTCAGGGTTAGGCTAGGTTGGGGGGTGGCGGGTTATTACCAATAGGGCTGAAAAATTAGGCTGAAAAATTAGATAGTGCCAGGAGAACTCAACCAGCCTGCCCTCGAGGCACTGGCTGAGTAAGGTTTTAGGTCCACCCGCCCACTTACAAGCATCCGCAACGGGGCAGGTGGATGAAGCACCTGTCCACTTACAGGCATCCACCACGGGACAGGTGTAATGCACGGTCCATCAAAGGGCCACTAGTCAAGTCCCCCAAGCACTCTTCCCAAACATTAAACATTATTTAGTTTCAGTTCACACATTATTTAGGTTGCAGTTTTTAGTTTGTTTATTTAGGTTAGTTCACCTTATTTGGTCTTAGTTCACACATTATTTA
Organism: Lutjanus erythropterus; assembly: GCF_056507025.1. Classification (NCBI taxonomy): domain Eukaryota; kingdom Metazoa; phylum Chordata; class Actinopteri; order Lutjaniformes; family Lutjanidae; genus Lutjanus; species Lutjanus erythropterus. The sequence goes on along the minus strand of NC_139321.1, from coordinate 12,491 downwards.
GGTTGTTTCCTTATTTGGTTTTAGGTCCCCACCACCCTAAGGTGATGGGGTTTCAAAAAATTAGGCTTCTAGCCTTTAAAATGTATGATCAGTATTGCGCAACGTTTCGGCTTGACTTTGCCTTCCTCAGGCGCACTGATCATATAATGAGATGCTTGACCTACTTGGCCTAAACTCTCTTCTCCCTTTTAGGTGTTTCCCCTTTACCACTCTTCCCTCTTCTGACCTTAGTCCTACCCTGCCTTTTATTTTATACCCTTATTTAAGTTAACAATATTTAGTTTTATTTGTACCTCAATTTAGGTTACATGTTATATTTCTTGCCTTTATTTAGGTTTCTTGTACCTTAGTTTAGGTTACTGTTTTGTATTTTTCTGTTATATTTCTTCCCTCTATTTAGGTTTCTTGTACCTTAGTTTAGGTTACTGTTTTGTATTTTTCTTCCTTTTTACAGGTCCCAGGTAAGTATTTATTTTGTTTTTCTTCCTTTTACAGGTTCCAGGTAAGTATCCTTTTACAGGTTTTCAGGTAAGTATTTCCTTTATTGTACCTTAATTTAGGTTACAATTTTCTTATATTTCTTCCTTTCACAGGTCCCAAGTAAGTATACTTTGTCCACAATTGGGTTTAGGCGTCCAAGTCCACGGTCCTTAGGTTTAGGGTAATAGCACAATTGGGCATGTCAAATTTAGGTTCAGGGTTAGGCTAGGTTGGGGGGTGGCGGGTTATTACCAATAGGGCTGAAAAATTAGGCTGAAAAATTAGATAGTGCCAGGAGAACTCAACCAGCCTGCCCTCGAGGCACTGGCTGAGTAAGGTTTTAGGTCCACCCGCCCACTTACAAGCATCCGCAACGGGGCAGGTGGATGAAGCACCTGTCCACTTACAGGCATCCACCACGGGACAGGTGTAATGCACGGTCCATCAAAGGGCCACTAGTCAAGTCCCCCAAGCACTCTTCCCAAACATTAAACATTATTTAGTTTCAGTTCACACATTATTTAGGTTGCAGTTTTTAGTTTGTTTATTTAGGTTAGTTCACCTTATTTGGTCTTAGTTCACACATTATTTAGGTTGTTTCCTTATTTGGTTTTAGGTCCCCACCACCCTAAGGTGATGGGGTTTCAAAAAATTAGGCTTCTAGCCTTTAAAATGTATGATCAGTATTGCGCAACGTTTCGGCTTGACTTTGCCTTCCTCAGGCGCACTGATCATATAATGAGATGCTTGACCTACTTGGCCTAAACTCTCTTCTCCCTTTTAGGTGTTTCCCCTTTACCACTCTTCCCTCTTCTGACCTTAGTCCTACCCTGCCTTTTATTTTATACCCTTATTTAAGTTAACAATATTTAGTTTTATTTGTACCTCAATTTAGGTTACATGTTATATTTCTTGCCTTTATTTAGGTTTCTTGTACCTTAGTTTAGGTTACTGTTTTGTATTTTTCTGTTATATTTCTTCCCTCTATTTAGGTTTCTTGTACCTTAGTTTAGGTTACTGTTTTGTATTTTTCTTCCTTTTTACAGGTCCCAGGTAAGTATTTATTTTGTTTTTCTTCCTTTTACAGGTTCCAGGTAAGTATCCTTTTACAGGTTTTCAGGTAAGTATTTCCTTTATTGTACCTTAATTTAGGTTACAATTTTCTTATATTTCTTCCTTTCACAGGTCCCAAGTAAGTATACTTTGTCCACAATTGGGTTTAGGCGTCCAAGTCCACGGTCCTTAGGTTTAGGGTAATAGCACAATTGGGCATGTCAAATTTAGGTTCAGGGTTAGGCTAGGTTGGGGGGTGGCGGGTTATTACCAATAGGGCTGAAAAATTAGGCTGAAAAATTAGATAGTGCCAGGAGAACTCAACCAGCCTGCCCTCGAGGCACTGGCTGAGTAAGGTTTTAGGTCCACCCGCCCACTTACAAGCATCCGCAACGGGGCAGGTGGATGAAGCACCTGTCCACTTACAGGCATCCACCACGGGACAGGTGTAATGCACGGTCCATCAAAGGGCCACTAGTCAAGTCCCCCAAGCACTCTTCCCAAACATTAAACATTATTTAGTTTCAGTTCACACATTATTTAGGTTGCAGTTTTTAGTTTGTTTATTTAGGTTAGTTCACCTTATTTGGTCTTAGTTCACACATTATTTAGGTTGTTTCCTTATTTGGTTTTAGGTCCCCACCACCCTAAGGTGATGGGGTTTCAAAAAATTAGGCTTCTAGCCTTTAAAATGTATGATCAGTATTGCGCAACGTTTCGGCTTGACTTTGCCTTCCTCAGGCGCACTGATCATATAATGAGATGCTTGACCTACTTGGCCTAAACTCTCTTCTCCCTTTTAGGTGTTTCCCCTTTACCACTCTTCCCTCTTCTGACCTTAGTCCTACCCTGCCTTTTATTTTATACCCTTATTTAAGTTAACAATATTTAGTTTTATTTGTACCTCAATTTAGGTTACATGTTATATTTCTTGCCTTTATTTAGGTTTCTTGTACCTTAGTTTAGGTTACTGTTTTGTATTTTTCTGTTATATTTCTTCCCTCTATTTAGGTTTCTTGTACCTTAGTTTAGGTTACTGTTTTGTATTTTTCTTCCTTTTTACAGGTCCCAGGTAAGTATTTATTTTGTTTTTCTTCCTTTTACAGGTTCCAGGTAAGTATCCTTTTACAGGTTTTCAGGTAAGTATTTCCTTTATTGTACCTTAATTTAGGTTACAATTTTCTTATATTTCTTCCTTTCACAGGTCCCAAGTAAGTATACTTTGTCCACAATTGGGTTTAGGCGTCCAAGTCCACGGTCCTTAGGTTTAGGGTAATAGCACAATTGGGCATGTCAAATTTAGGTTCAGGGTTAGGCTAGGTTGGGGGGTGGCGGGTTATTACCAATAGGGCTGAAAAATTAGGCTGAAAAATTAGATAGTGCCAGGAGAACTCAACCAGCCTGCCCTCGAGGCACTGGCTGAGTAAGGTTTTAGGTCCACCCGCCCACTTACAAGCATCCGCAACGGGGCAGGTGGATGAAGCACCTGTCCACTTACAGGCATCCACCACGGGACAGGTGTAATGCACGGTCCATCAAAGGGCCACTAGTCAAGTCCCCCAAGCACTCTTCCCAAACATTAAACATTATTTAGTTTCAGTTCACACATTATTTAGGTTGCAGTTTTTAGTTTGTTTATTTAGGTTAGTTCACCTTATTTGGTCTTAGTTCACACATTATTTAGGTTGTTTCCTTATTTGGTTTTAGGTCCCCACCACCCTAAGGTGATGGGGTTTCAAAAAATTAGGCTTCTAGCCTTTAAAATGTATGATCAGTATTGCGCAACGTTTCGGCTTGACTTTGCCTTCCTCAGGCGCACTGATCATATAATGAGATGCTTGACCTACTTGGCCTAAACTCTCTTCTCCCTTTTAGGTGTTTCCCCTTTACCACTCTTCCCTCTTCTGACCTTAGTCCTACCCTGCCTTTTATTTTATACCCTTATTTAAGTTAACAATATTTAGTTTTATTTGTACCTCAATTTAGGTTACATGTTATATTTCTTGCCTTTATTTAGGTTTCTTGTACCTTAGTTTAGGTTACTGTTTTGTATTTTTCTGTTATATTTCTTCCCTCTATTTAGGTTTCTTGTACCTTAGTTTAGGTTACTGTTTTGTATTTTTCTTCCTTTTTACAGGTCCCAGGTAAGTATTTATTTTGTTTTTCTTCCTTTTACAGGTTCCAGGTAAGTATCCTTTTACAGGTTTTCAGGTAAGTATTTCCTTTATTGTACCTTAATTTAGGTTACAATTTTCTTATATTTCTTCCTTTCACAGGTCCCAAGTAAGTATACTTTGTCCACAATTGGGTTTAGGCGTCCAAGTCCACGGTCCTTAGGTTTAGGGTAATAGCACAATTGGGCATGTCAAATTTAGGTTCAGGGTTAGGCTAGGTTGGGGGGTGGCGGGTTATTACCAATAGGGCTGAAAAATTAGGCTGAAAAATTAGATAGTGCCAGGAGAACTCAACCAGCCTGCCCTCGAGGCACTGGCTGAGTAAGGTTTTAGGTCCACCCGCCCACTTACAAGCATCCGCAACGGGGCAGGTGGATGAAGCACCTGTCCACTTACAGGCATCCACCACGGGACAGGTGTAATGCACGGTCCATCAAAGGGCCACTAGTCAAGTCCCCCAAGCACTCTTCCCAAACATTAAACATTATTTAGTTTCAGTTCACACATTATTTAGGTTGCAGTTTTTAGTTTGTTTATTTAGGTTAGTTCACCTTATTTGGTCTTAGTTCACACATTATTTAGGTTGTTTCCTTATTTGGTTTTAGGTCCCCACCACCCTAAGGTGATGGGGTTTCAAAAAATTAGGCTTCTAGCCTTTAAAATGTATGATCAGTATTGCGCAACGTTTCGGCTTGACTTTGCCTTCCTCAGGCGCACTGATCATATAATGAGATGCTTGACCTACTTGGCCTAAACTCTCTTCTCCCTTTTAGGTGTTTCCCCTTTACCACTCTTCCCTCTTCTGACCTTAGTCCTACCCTGCCTTTTATTTTATACCCTTATTTAAGTTAACAATATTTAGTTTTATTTGTACCTCAATTTAGGTTACATGTTATATTTCTTGCCTTTATTTAGGTTTCTTGTACCTTAGTTTAGGTTACTGTTTTGTATTTTTCTGTTATATTTCTTCCCTCTATTTAGGTTTCTTGTACCTTAGTTTAGGTTACTGTTTTGTATTTTTCTTCCTTTTTACAGGTCCCAGGTAAGTATTTATTTTGTTTTTCTTCCTTTTACAGGTTCCAGGTAAGTATCCTTTTACAGGTTTTCAGGTAAGTATTTCCTTTATTGTACCTTAATTTAGGTTACAATTTTCTTATATTTCTTCCTTTCACAGGTCCCAAGTAAGTATACTTTGTCCACAATTGGGTTTAGGCGTCCAAGTCCACGGTCCTTAGGTTTAGGGTAATAGCACAATTGGGCATGTCAAATTTAGGTTCAGGGTTAGGCTAGGTTGGGGGGTGGCGGGTTATTACCAATAGGGCTGAAAAATTAGGCTGAAAAATTAGATAGTGCCAGGAGAACTCAACCAGCCTGCCCTCGAGGCACTGGCTGAGTAAGGTTTTAGGTCCACCCGCCCACTTACAAGCATCCGCAACGGGGCAGGTGGATGAAGCACCTGTCCACTTACAGGCATCCACCACGGGACAGGTGTAATGCACGGTCCATCAAAGGGCCACTAGTCAAGTCCCCCAAGCACTCTTCCCAAACATTAAACATTATTTAGTTTCAGTTCACACATTATTTAGGTTGCAGTTTTTAGTTTGTTTATTTAGGTTAGTTCACCTTATTTGGTCTTAGTTCACACATTATTTAGGTTGTTTCCTTATTTGGTTTTAGGTCCCCACCACCCTAAGGTGATGGGGTTTCAAAAAATTAGGCTTCTAGCCTTTAAAATGTATGATCAGTATTGCGCAACGTTTCGGCTTGACTTTGCCTTCCTCAGGCGCACTGATCATATAATGAGATGCTTGACCTACTTGGCCTAAACTCTCTTCTCCCTTTTAGGTGTTTCCCCTTTACCACTCTTCCCTCTTCTGACCTTAGTCCTACCCTGCCTTTTATTTTATACCCTTATTTAAGTTAACAATATTTAGTTTTATTTGTACCTCAATTTAGGTTACATGTTATATTTCTTGCCTTTATTTAGGTTTCTTGTACCTTAGTTTAGGTTACTGTTTTGTATTTTTCTGTTATATTTCTTCCCTCTATTTAGGTTTCTTGTACCTTAGTTTAGGTTACTGTTTTGTATTTTTCTTCCTTTTTACAGGTCCCAGGTAAGTATTTATTTTGTTTTTCTTCCTTTTACAGGTTCCAGGTAAGTATCCTTTTACAGGTTTTCAGGTAAGTATTTCCTTTATTGTACCTTAATTTAGGTTACAATTTTCTTATATTTCTTCCTTTCACAGGTCCCAAGTAAGTATACTTTGTCCACAATTGGGTTTAGGCGTCCAAGTCCACGGTCCTTAGGTTTAGGGTAATAGCACAATTGGGCATGTCAAATTTAGGTTCAGGGTTAGGCTAGGTTGGGGGGTGGCGGGTTATTACCAATAGGGCTGAAAAATTAGGCTGAAAAATTAGATAGTGCCAGGAGAACTCAACCAGCCTGCCCTCGAGGCACTGGCTGAGTAAGGTTTTAGGTCCACCCGCCCACTTACAAGCATCCGCAACGGGGCAGGTGGATGAAGCACCTGTCCACTTACAGGCATCCACCACGGGACAGGTGTAATGCACGGTCCATCAAAGGGCCACTAGTCAAGTCCCCCAAGCACTCTTCCCAAACATTAAACATTATTTAGTTTCAGTTCACACATTATTTAGGTTGCAGTTTTTAGTTTGTTTATTTAGGTTAGTTCACCTTATTTGGTCTTAGTTCACACATTATTTAGGTTGTTTCCTTATTTGGTTTTAGGTCCCCACCACCCTAAGGTGATGGGGTTTCAAAAAATTAGGCTTCTAGCCTTTAAAATGTATGATCAGTATTGCGCAACGTTTCGGCTTGACTTTGCCTTCCTCAGGCGCACTGATCATATAATGAGATGCTTGACCTACTTGGCCTAAACTCTCTTCTCCCTTTTAGGTGTTTCCCCTTTACCACTCTTCCCTCTTCTGACCTTAGTCCTACCCTGCCTTTTATTTTATACCCTTATTTAAGTTAACAATATTTAGTTTTATTTGTACCTCAATTTAGGTTACATGTTATATTTCTTGCCTTTATTTAGGTTTCTTGTACCTTAGTTTAGGTTACTGTTTTGTATTTTTCTGTTATATTTCTTCCCTCTATTTAGGTTTCTTGTACCTTAGTTTAGGTTACTGTTTTGTATTTTTCTTCCTTTTTACAGGTCCCAGGTAAGTATTTATTTTGTTTTTCTTCCTTTTACAGGTTCCAGGTAAGTATCCTTTTACAGGTTTTCAGGTAAGTATTTCCTTTATTGTACCTTAATTTAGGTTACAATTTTCTTATATTTCTTCCTTTCACAGGTCCCAAGTAAGTATACTTTGTCCACAATTGGGTTTAGGCGTCCAAGTCCACGGTCCTTAGGTTTAGGGTAATAGCACAATTGGGCATGTCAAATTTAGGTTCAGGGTTAGGCTAGGTTGGGGGGTGGCGGGTTATTACCAATAGGGCTGAAAAATTAGGCTGAAAAATTAGATAGTGCCAGGAGAACTCAACCAGCCTGCCCTCGAGGCACTGGCTGAGTAAGGTTTTAGGTCCACCCGCCCACTTACAAGCATCCGCAACGGGGCAGGTGGATGAAGCACCTGTCCACTTACAGGCATCCACCACGGGACAGGTGTAATGCACGGTCCATCAAAGGGCCACTAGTCAAGTCCCCCAAGCACTCTTCCCAAACATTAAACATTATTTAGTTTCAGTTCACACATTATTTAGGTTGCAGTTTTTAGTTTGTTTATTTAGGTTAGTTCACCTTATTTGGTCTTAGTTCACACATTATTTAGGTTGTTTCCTTATTTGGTTTTAGGTCCCCACCACCCTAAGGTGATGGGGTTTCAAAAAATTAGGCTTCTAGCCTTTAAAATGTATGATCAGTATTGCGCAACGTTTCGGCTTGACTTTGCCTTCCTCAGGCGCACTGATCATATAATGAGATGCTTGACCTACTTGGCCTAAACTCTCTTCTCCCTTTTAGGTGTTTCCCCTTTACCACTCTTCCCTCTTCTGACCTTAGTCCTACCCTGCCTTTTATTTTATACCCTTATTTAAGTTAACAATATTTAGTTTTATTTGTACCTCAATTTAGGTTACATGTTATATTTCTTGCCTTTATTTAGGTTTCTTGTACCTTAGTTTAGGTTACTGTTTTGTATTTTTCTGTTATATTTCTTCCCTCTATTTAGGTTTCTTGTACCTTAGTTTAGGTTACTGTTTTGTATTTTTCTTCCTTTTTACAGGTCCCAGGTAAGTATTTATTTTGTTTTTCTTCCTTTTACAGGTTCCAGGTAAGTATCCTTTTACAGGTTTTCAGGTAAGTATTTCCTTTATTGTACCTTAATTTAGGTTACAATTTTCTTATATTTCTTCCTTTCACAGGTCCCAAGTAAGTATACTTTGTCCACAATTGGGTTTAGGCGTCCAAGTCCACGGTCCTTAGGTTTAGGGTAATAGCACAATTGGGCATGTCAAATTTAGGTTCAGGGTTAGGCTAGGTTGGGGGGTGGCGGGTTATTACCAATAGGGCTGAAAAATTAGGCTGAAAAATTAGATAGTGCCAGGAGAACTCAACCAGCCTGCCCTCGAGGCACTGGCTGAGTAAGGTTTTAGGTCCACCCGCCCACTTACAAGCATCCGCAACGGGGCAGGTGGATGAAGCACCTGTCCACTTACAGGCATCCACCACGGGACAGGTGTAATGCACGGTCCATCAAAGGGCCACTAGTCAAGTCCCCCAAGCACTCTTCCCAAACATTAAACATTATTTAGTTTCAGTTCACACATTATTTAGGTTGCAGTTTTTAGTTTGTTTATTTAGGTTAGTTCACCTTATTTGGTCTTAGTTCACACATTATTTAGGTTGTTTCCTTATTTGGTTTTAGGTCCCCACCACCCTAAGGTGATGGGGTTTCAAAAAATTAGGCTTCTAGCCTTTAAAATGTATGATCAGTATTGCGCAACGTTTCGGCTTGACTTTGCCTTCCTCAGGCGCACTGATCATATAATGAGATGCTTGACCTACTTGGCCTAAACTCTCTTCTCCCTTTTAGGTGTTTCCCCTTTACCACTCTTCCCTCTTCTGACCTTAGTCCTACCCTGCCTTTTATTTTATACCCTTATTTAAGTTAACAATATTTAGTTTTATTTGTACCTCAATTTAGGTTACATGTTATATTTCTTGCCTTTATTTAGGTTTCTTGTACCTTAGTTTAGGTTACTGTTTTGTATTTTTCTGTTATATTTCTTCCCTCTATTTAGGTTTCTTGTACCTTAGTTTAGGTTACTGTTTTGTATTTTTCTTCCTTTTTACAGGTCCCAGGTAAGTATTTATTTTGTTTTTCTTCCTTTTACAGGTTCCAGGTAAGTATCCTTTTACAGGTTTTCAGGTAAGTATTTCCTTTATTGTACCTTAATTTAGGTTACAATTTTCTTATATTTCTTCCTTTCACAGGTCCCAAGTAAGTATACTTTGTCCACAATTGGGTTTAGGCGTCCAAGTCCACGGTCCTTAGGTTTAGGGTAATAGCACAATTGGGCATGTCAAATTTAGGTTCAGGGTTAGGCTAGGTTGGGGGGTGGCGGGTTATTACCAATAGGGCTGAAAAATTAGGCTGAAAAATTAGATAGTGCCAGGAGAACTCAACCAGCCTGCCCTCGAGGCACTGGCTGAGTAAGGTTTTAGGTCCACCCGCCCACTTACAAGCATCCGCAACGGGGCAGGTGGATGAAGCACCTGTCCACTTACAGGCATCCACCACGGGACAGGTGTAATGCACGGTCCATCAAAGGGCCACTAGTCAAGTCCCCCAAGCACTCTTCCCAAACATTAAACATTATTTAGTTTCAGTTCACACATTATTTAGGTTGCAGTTTTTAGTTTGTTTATTTAGGTTAGTTCACCTTATTTGGTCTTAGTTCACACATTATTTAGGTTGTTTCCTTATTTGGTTTTAGGTCCCCACCACCCTAAGGTGATGGGGTTTCAAAAAATTAGGCTTCTAGCCTTTAAAATGTATGATCAGTATTGCGCAACGTTTCGGCTTGACTTTGCCTTCCTCAGGCGCACTGATCATATAATGAGATGCTTGACCTACTTGGCCTAAACTCTCTTCTCCCTTTTAGGTGTTTCCCCTTTACCACTCTTCCCTCTTCTGACCTTAGTCCTACCCTGCCTTTTATTTTATACCCTTATTTAAGTTAACAATATTTAGTTTTATTTGTACCTCAATTTAGGTTACATGTTATATTTCTTGCCTTTATTTAGGTTTCTTGT
>NC_139320.1:48383201-48425701 GCF_056507025.1 Lutjanus erythropterus | reverse complement strand
GGAGGACTGGTGCAATCTGTCAATACATTTGGACCCCCCCTCTACTACTCACATGGACCTCCTCCCTCTGGTATCTACCTTTTCTCATCCCATGACACTCCTCCACCGTAAATTCAAAAAGAACTTCACACAATTTCAGCCCGACCTCCCGTGCCTGCAACGGCGCAGAGTTATCTCGGCTTATAAGAAAAATCCCAACTTACAAAACATTCTGGTTCGCTCAAAATTTTCTGCCCGTACTCAGTCCACCAATACAACAGAATCTGTACATTTTAAGAACAGAAAGATTATTATTAACTCACATAATAATCACTCTTTCCCCATCTTTGGTCATTTTTCCTTACAGCACAATAATATTGTTTACATTATTACTTGTTCCTTTTGCAATACACATTATATTGGTGAAACACGGAATACATTAGCTGCACGACTTACTCAACATCTCCGGAACATCAGAACCAACTCTCTCACCACACACCTGGTAAAGCATCTGAGGAAGGCGAAACAATGCCGAAACGTTATGCTAACTATTCTCAGGCTATTAAAGTCTAATTTTTTGAAAAACCACTACTTTCGGGTGGTGGTAAAATTAATAAACTAAACTAAGAAAAGTGTTGTAACCTAAATAAATGTGTACACTAAAACTAAATGTAGTAAACAAAACAAAACAATGTTATTAAGGGAATTTGGGTTTCAAACAAAACTAAACTAAGTATGTGGAACCTAAAACAAAATGTGCTTAACCTAAACAATGTGTTAATGAAAACTAAGTAGTGTTTTATGTCTTTGGCGCGAACTGGGAGGACTTTGCTGGTTCCCCCTTCGATGGACCGTGCACCACGCCTACTCCCGTGCTTAGGCCTAGGGGGTGGGTGCTCAGACCCTCATACCTAACACCTAACACTAAAATTAGGTACAACTAAAGAAAAAAAGCACCTAACCTAAAAATTGTGTGTTTATAACCTAAATAATGTGTATTTGTGTTTGTGCTTGGTGACTGGGGGGATTCTGTTGGTTCCCTCTTGATGGACCGTGCACCACACCTGCACCACACCTGCTCCAGGTTGAGTAACCGACGGAGCAGGTGCTCTATTCCCCTTCCTTCATTAAAAACATCTAATTTATTTAAATTCATTATATTTAAAACATTTAAATTTATTAAAAACATTTAAATTAATTGCAGTAAAAACATCTAAATTCATTAAAAGGGTCTAAATTCATTGTATTAAAAACATCTGAACTACTTTAAAAACATCTAAATTCATTGGGCGTGGTTTAGCTCAGGGGGTTTATAAAGGAAAGAGGGGTGGAAGCCTCAGTTGGTTTTTGGCTCTCGATGGGGAAACACATATATGGTGATCTGTCTGGATAAGCCTCCGGTAGTTTTTTGGTGTGCGGTACCTGAGGAAGATCTGTAGAAGATCGAAACGTCGTACTTTTAGCACACCCTTACTTTGTTTTTTGATATTTGAGATTTTTTCTCTTTTTGCTTTTTATTTTTCTGGCTTTTTTCCTTCCGTATGGAAGCGCACTAAGTTGTTTGTTTTTTGGTTTTTTGGTTTATGTTAATTAAAAAGACAAAAAAAACACACAAAATAAAAAATACACTATAAAAACATAAAAAACTGAAAAAGAATAAAAAAATTAAAAAACAGAATACAAGAATAAAACAGTGTAACAGAAGAAAAGGAAAACACTGAACATGGAAAACTGGACGGTGGTGCATAGGGGCAAACGCCGCCCACGCTCACGCCTACCAGGTTGGGGCTGGGGGAGGGACAGTATGGCGGGAGGATGGACAGCGTCCCTTCTACCTAACCCCTAACCCTTTTTTTTGTGGGCCTAGACCTGAGGAAGACCCTACAGGGGTCGAAACGTTGCCGCTTCGGCACACAATTATTATTTAAAACCAGTTGATTTTATTTTATTTCATTTTTTATTAAAAACAGTTTATTTCCTTTCATTTTATACATTTTAATTCATATCTTTTTTTATAAATAACAAATTCATATAATCACATATATAACAAAGGCAAAACTAGCAACAAATAAATACAATATAAAAAGACCCAAGATGCGTCCTTGGGAGAACCAAGATGATGGGTGGACTGTGGTGCGTTATGGCAGAGAGCGCCAGCGCTCCCGCCGACGCAACCAGGAACTGGGTCGCGGTTTTGGCCGCGGGATGGACCGGGCACCGCCTGCCCCTTCTGGGGGGCGGGATCGTAACCCTTTGCCTAACCCTAAAAAAAACAAAAAATCCTATCCTAAAAACGGGAAACTAAAAAACAAATTAGAAGTTGGAAAAAAGGAAAGGGGGCGTGGCCTACAGGGTATAAGAGGAGTAGAGGCCAAGCAGGCACTGCTCACTCCACACTTGACCAGCAAAGCGCCTGATGAAGGCTCAAATAGTCGCCGAAACGTTGCGCAAGACTGGTCTAATGGCTTGATGTCTAATTTTTTGAAAACCCACTACCTTAGGGTGGTGGGAAAAACTTAAAAACCAAAATACTGGATAATGAAACTAAATGACGTTCGAAAAAAACTAAATGGAGTTGATTAAAACTAAATATGGTGTTGTTTAACTAAACAAAACTAAATAATGTTTTCTGTAACCTAAACTAAGGGTGCAAACTAAAACTAAATATGGTGTACTAAACTAAATGTGTTTTTATGATGGGACTGGGGGGACTTGGTCAGTTCTCCTTTGGTGGAAAGTGCACCATACCTGCTCCGGGACGTTGAGTCCATGGAGCTGGTGTTTTGTTTCCCCTTCCTAACCGGCCGGTTCCTCCGAGTCTCGCTCTGGTTCTGTCTCTTCTTTATTACAACATTTGACACCTTGTGGTTTCCTCACGTTCTGTGGAACAGAGAATATTAAAGATGATTTGCACTTATCCTGTATCACTTGTACATAATTCTGGAGTTTCTTGGATGTTTTCTGATTTATCTAGAGGTTCAATGCACTTTCTGTATAAAGTTTTTACCCATATTACACTGTTTAAACTGTAAATAGTTTTTTAAGAACAAAATGTTTACCTCTACCTTTATACTCAAGTTGAGAATATGTGTGACAATTTTTCATACATAGATTGAATTTACTTCAAACGGTTAGTGCTCAGTAGAGCTCCTTTAATAATTTATAACATGTTTTTGATTATGGATGTGTGTTCAGATTTATTTATGAAAACTTACCTATGTGTTCTTGCCAACGTCATATTGTATTATATGGTTTGTGATACCGGAGGCAAACGGTGGGGGCGCTGACCTCTCCTCAGTCCCGTTTCTCTGAGCCAATAGGCGTGTTGGCGCCCAATTTGTATGTTTTAGCCGCTGAGGGGCGGAACTCTGGCTCTTTTCACTCGAGAACACGGCGGAGAACACTTCAGCATCCTCACCGGCCGAAAGTAAAACAAGCTTGCCTGAAGAAGGCTCTCTCCTGAGCCGAAACGTTGCAATTACTTTGCTTGTTCAACGGCAATTCATGCTTTTTGTAAAATAAAAACTACCGAGTGAATTTGAAGAAATTACCGTTTCTCAGTCACTTTTTTGAGTGGACTTTTGTGGCGAGAACACGCACACATCCACACCGCTCCTTTCCATGGAGCGCTACGAAAATGACGGAGGCTGGACACGGGTAAGCTACCGCCGAGGTCGGCTACAACATGAGAGCCGCGACCGCCAGCGACAGCCAGAGAGACGCACCTACGCCTCGGCTACCAGGGCGCGTCAGCGGCACCGCGACGACTACCCGGCCTCTCGGCGCAGCAGCCGCTACCCATCCCGCCAACAGAATTACCGCCGCTCTACCAGACCAGACAGCGGCCAGGCCGACCGTTATCGGAGTCAGCGGCGCACAGCCCGTTCCACCAGCGGCCAGGGCCGGCGCTACTGGTTCCCCAGCAACTACTCCTCCAGCTTCCCTCCCCTGAGACCACAGCGGGACCGTTACAGGGGTAACGCCGCAAGAGAGCACCGGCGACAGCAGCCACAACCCAGCCGCCATCTTCCTCCACCTCCCAGACTACGTCACGACTTCTCCGGAGGCTACAGGAGGCAAAACACTGATCCTGCACCAGCACGGCGGCAGCCCACACGCAGAGACAACACACAGGGGGTTAATGTGAACTGGGTACAGTCTGATGATCCAAACTTTACGCACAAAGCTAGAATCATTCACAGGATCATTAAAGCAGATCACCACCCATTTTAGGTGGCTAAAACCTATTTGATTACGGTTTTGACATTGTTGGACCACATGGGCTTTTCCCTCCCCTCGTAACCTCCTTCCCATTTGTAAAACCTTGCTTTTCATCTTTACTCTTAGTCTTTTCAAGGTTTTCTAATTTGGGGCCTCCCCAGTCTTCTTCCGCTGTCCCTTGGCTGAGGTACAATTATGGCTGTAATAAATAAACACCATTATTGCTCCCCTCATGTACTGCTTTCTTTTTTACTTCTCCTTGTTGGTTTTCCGCTTTTTTCTCTCTTATAATGAATTCTACTAATAAATATCAAATAAATAATATTGTATTGCATACCTCTAACAATAATTATTCTTATTATTAACCTTTCATTGTATATTTAATAATTTATTTATTTATTATCCATACCCAGAGATCCTTCTCTGACCTTCATAGCACTTTACCCTGCAGCACTTATGACAGTTTTCATTCCTCAGCGGAGGAACCCTTTGTTTTGGATTGTATCACTTATTATTTGCATGCATTGTTTTCTTTACATTGTTCCATTATTGATGGGAAACTCTTGTCTTAATCCTTTGCCTTGACTTTGCTTGATTGATTATTATTATTATCTTTGCGGTGATTTATTGTGTGTGATGTAATAAATTAATAATACACTTATATATTTGGTTTGTACAACTTACTCTCTACTAGACAGAATTGTGTATTCTTGTGCTCAGGCTTTCCTCCATGGGTCCTATCTTGGGCCGGGTACTGGATTCATTAGACCTTCATCTGCTGCCTGCTTCTACTCACCCTTATATACAGTTACACACCCCACCCTTGATGGCTTTATAATTAATCCTTCTTTTGTCTCTACTTTTTAATCTTTTTCTTGTTTCCACAGTTCTCTTTTCTGATCCCCCTCGTGGCCCCTCATCCATCCAGACCCATGTGGCACAACAAAGACTAAAAACTGACTCAGCCCACTAAACTTCTTCCCCTCTTCTCACTGTTCAGTCACAGTCCAGGAACGATTCCCCTTCCGGGATTCGTACCCGGACCTCCGGTGGGGGAGTGCTTCTCCTTCCCAATTGGATTATAGGATTGGTCCGGCTCCGGGCCTCGAAGTTAACTCGTATACCCCTCCCTCCTCCCCCCTGCTCTTCCTTTCTTCCTTCGATACTAAATCTTATTTCCTATATTCAGTAAAATTCTATATAATAGTCAATACATTAACCTATGATTTTTCCTATCGCTCTTGCCTTCCCTTTTCTGTCACCTGGGAGTTGTTCCTCGCGGGAGTCAAACTCGGTTCCCCCGGGGGAAAGAGCGGGGCTTTCCCTGTTGAGCTAGAAATTAGGCCCGCCCGCGGACCTTCCAGCCCAGCCCTATATCCTTCCCCCTCCTTATTTCCTCTTTTAAAAAAAAAACAAAAAAAAAAAAACAGGACGGGACCCGGTCCCAGCAGTTGTCCGGGACCCTCCCGTCTCCTTTTCCGGGGACACTGTGCCCCCTGATTTATTGAGTTCTTGCATCACACAGGGGTGAGGTTACCCCGCTAGTAGGCCCGTGCATCTAATTTGAATTGAATTTGGAAACTACACTAGCCCAACCCTAACCCTTTGGAAGCATAAACTAAATAAATCTGGAGCTTCTACAGGTCTACCTGTGAGTATGCAGGGCTTGTATCCTTGATTAGGTCCCTCAGGTGGTTATAATCAACATAATCACCATTCATGACCATTCCGACCGAGCTGGCAAACGTCAGGATCATGAGGTAGGTGTTTGGGTGGTTTTTGAGGCCAGGTGGGAGGCGGGAAAGGACCTTCTCAACCCAAGGCATGCCAAGCTCGCAGTACTTCTCCAGGTTCCTGGAGTATGTCAAGGACCGTCTTTCAAGCTCAACAAACACACTTTCAGGGTCATGCTGGCAACTACAGACAAGGTGAAGGGTTCGCAGTCGCTTCGGTGGACTTGGACGTGTCCCTGAAGTTCCACCAGACCCTCTTTGTGCCACGGAAGTCTCTGAACTTGAAGGCGGGGAAGAAGTTGCGCTTCAACTTGACAAATCCTTGCAACACTCTTTTACGTCTTCGCCAGACTGTGACACCAACAGTCTAGCTCTGGAAAAGGTGTTAGGGATTGGGAAACAGTCTTTCACAGACAGGTTCTCACAGAGCGTATCGAGAGTCCAGGCACCTACCAGCTTTCCAGGTGGGTCTCTCGATTTCAAGGCTGCCATTGGTAGTTCAGTGTTCCGCTTGAAGAGGTCACACAGGAGAAGTGTGACGAGTGCGGCACCTGTCACTGATGGTGCTGCTTACAGTGTCTGACAGAGGGGGAACAGGTGTTCAATACGCTACTTTTGCAGTTCGTCTCTCGTCCAGTGATGAAGGGGAGGTGGTACTTCCTCCGAGGTGGCACTTGAAAAAGGTGCGAGACCGAGGAACCCTCTCTGCTTGCTAGCACTCTTATATCAAGAGGGATGTCTGGTACTTGGGGTGGGAGAGGCCACATGTCACAATTGCACCACTGACAGGATGCTGAAACGGCATCTGTACGTGAGCATGTGGTGAGTCCACGTAGAGTTGGAGGAAGGTGATTTTGCCGTGTGGTGACAGACAGTCCAGCAGTTCACTTTTCACATCCATCTTCGCGTTGTCCAGATTGCTCTGGAAGTTGGTTGCCTCGTGCATTCCCAATGCCGTAAACAGGGTGCCCTTGAAGGCCACAAGGTCCTCCAACCCACTTCTGGAGAACAGGATGTTGATTTCAGGGTCCTTAAGCACAATGTTACAAGCAAAGTGGACCGAGACGTTTGTGGGGTCAACGATGTCGGTTATGTCGACTTCCTCAACGTCTTTTTGACCGAACTGGTTGAGGAGCAGGACAACCTTGAGGAAGTGACAGGCGTTTGACTTCTCAACAGCACGGTCAATGAGGGACATGATGAACGTGGCGTCTCTCCTCAACACGTGGAAGCGTGAGGTGTCAACGGTGCTCTGCTTCTTAATGGTGGGACGGCATTTATCCTGAGTAGGCAACTTTCGGAGCAACTCCCTGAAATTATCACCCACGTCATTAAGAAGCTCTGTTGCCATGACCCTGTAGAGGTCTTTTCGGAGGAGCCTGGTGTCTGGCTTCTTCTGGCTGGCTGGCAGCGCGGTCATTAAGAGATGGTAGCCACCATTAACGTAGCTCAGGGTATGACCTACGCAATTTCGGAGGGCAAGCAGGCCTTCGTTGCTGTACCTGCCAAGGTCAACGTGCTTCTTAACAAAGTGGTATTGGGGGGGGCGAGGCTCTGGGCGGTGAATTTGGGGAAAAGGAGGTAGTGGAGACCAGTTTGGAGGGCAATGAGCTTTTGGAATTCAAAGACAATGCCATCAATGTCAAAATTGAAATCCAAAACGGAAGTGGCTTCGGGCACTGTCGTGGAGTGCATGGCAATATTCACATTCCCCTGCAAAAGCTCGTCTATATCAAGGAATTCCCGAGCAGCACTCAAGACATTGATGGTGTTATCCACCCCCACATCTTCCAAAAAGGTAGCAGATGCCATTTTTCCCTTCCCAACAGTGATACAGACCAAAAACAACCAAACATTCCCTTGCAACAACTCCTACTTTCATTTGTTTACAAACAATACTTAACTGACCTGACTAGCAACTTGTATCATGGTGCCAAAAAATTTTTTTGAGATATGTATGTCATCTCAACCGGCATGATGCCAGGATTACAGAAATGTATTTCTTATGATGATCCGATGTTCCTGAGCAGAGTTATTGAGGAAAAACGTGTATTTTTGATACCCACAATGCTTTGTGCTAAAAAAGTGGGCGTGTCGGTTTACCTTTCTTCAAATTACTTTTGTTCCGTATGTGTTAGAGACTTGGAACCAATTCCTACCCTCCCATTATCGAGGACGGGCTTTCCAACGGTGCCAGGCCCGATGCCGTGCGATGTCGGGAAGTGGGCGAAAATTGCGGATTTCTTTTTTTTTTTGCTGTATCTCTGGAACGGAAGGTCGTAGAGACACAGGACCAAGACTGGCGTGTTCAGCGTGGTCGAATTAGTGTACACTCCACCCACTGGCGAGTCTGTAGAATGCACGGTTCCCGAGTTATAGGGCAAAATGAAAGTAAATGTGTGATATCAAAGTACAAAAATCTGACTAAGTCTCATTGGCCTAAAATCTCACTCAGACAGTTGAGGAGCACATTTTGGACCATCTGGAGTACATGGGGAACGTCCCCGAGGTAAATAACTTTTTTTCCACTAGGTTGCGCTATCGACCCCAAACTATAGGGGTGGCTTCGGGGGGTCGGACCGATCCTGGGGATACCAGAACCACGTCTCTGGGATGTTCCTGGCCCGAGTTATGAACTTAAGACGGAGCCAATTAAATCCACTCCGTTTTAAGTTCATAACTCCGTAACGGTTAGAAAAAGGAAAGATCTCACGATGCCTTCCCCCAGACCAGTCCGACGACTGGCCCAGTTTGGAATGGGAAGACAAAGGCAAGGCACTGGCCGACGCTTGTCACTGCAGGACCCCTGGCCTAATGCGTAATCCCCAACTCAAGGCCGGCCGGGAAACTGTACAAGATGTTCATCCTCCCCCATGTCCCAATTACCAATAGCTAGAAAAATAAAAAAATAAAAAAAATAATAAGCAACCAGAAAAAGGAAGAGAAACAGGAGAAAAAAAGAGAAAAAGAACAGGAACTGGTAGTGGGAAATGGGGCTGCATCTCAACCACTACCCTGCCAGATTAGGCATGTCCTGCACCACCCCACCAACCTCACGGACGAGGAAGAGGGGGGGTGAGGAGGGAAAAATGATTTTCCCAAAGAAAACAAGAATCCCGAAAGATCAGTGAAAAAGAGGGACACCAGGAATAGGTAGCAGGAAATGGGACTGCATCTCAACCACTACCCTGCCGGATAGGCATATCCTGCATCCCCCCGCTGCCTCGCCAATGGGGGGAAGAGGGGAGAGGTCTCATAAAGAAAAGAAAAGGAAAGAAGAGGATAACCTGAGAGACCACCGAATAAACGCAGTGAAGTAAGACAAGAACCAAGGTGGTTAGGTTTAGGCAAGAACCAAGGTGGTAAGGTTTAGGCCAGATGGAGATGATGGTTAGGTTTAGGATAAGTCTAAGGGTCAGGGATCAACCAAGGAAACCGACCAAAATGACTTCAACCCCCTAGTAATCCGAAAACCTTCAGACCCCATGAAATAAACCAGTCCACCCCACAAAAACCAGCTAATGCACATCCCCCCGGATCCTACTCAGACAAACCTCACCCCCAAGATCAAGCCGCAAGCTATACACACATCCTCAGTAGTGAACCTCGGGATCATCGGGTGTTTCGGCCATTACCACTAGACACCCTCTCCCGAGGAAGGCCCCGCTGGGATTGATCAGACCCCAGGGTGTGTAAAACCACCCACCCCTTAAAGGACCTGATAAAACCTAAACGATCTAATGCCCAACCTGGCAACGACGCCACCCCCATACTAGGTCTAGGCCTACCCCCGGATAAATCCACGGCCAAGCCCCTAAATATGGGCTTAGGGATAAAAAACTATTAAAGGGAATGGTGACCCTAACAATCCTATTTCGAAAAAAAAAATTTTGGCCATCTAATTAAAACGTGTGTCGTGTATAATGGACTGTTGTGTGAGTGGAGCTATTCTCCATAGAAAATCGGGCCACGTTCAAGGTCCTGACGCCCTGGACCACCACACCCGTCGTGCTTTGTCCCTAGAGTCGGGACACGGGGGGCCGCATACTCACCCCTTACCCGGTTCAACAGACCAGTTGTTAACACCGCTAGGTTACTCTGGCCTGCCCAAGTAAGGCTGCAGCAGGCGGTAGAATCAGCCTAGACAAAAAAAAAAAAACCCTTTTTTTTAAAAGAAAACCCGGAGAACCGCCAGGACCAGCCCCGACCAACCGTTGCCTTCCCAGCTCCCCGGGATCTATGAATCAAAATGGAGCCAGAAAAGGAAGGGGGGAAAAAAAAGGAAAAAAGAAAACTGCTTGGAATGACCAAGGCCAGCCGTCAAAAACTGCCTCCTTAGACACTCCAAACGCACCCTCATCAACAAATAAATAAATAAATATCCGGGGAAAGGCCTGGACCAGCCCCGCTTTCAGCGTTGCCTTCCAGCCCCCCCAGATCCATAGTGATAAGAGGGAAACCATATTTGGAAGGGTCAGGGCCAGCCGTATCAAACTGCCTCCCTGATCCCCCCATTTCCTGTGCCCCATACACCGCACGGCCCCAGGAAATGCTCCCTACCCTGTACTCACCAAAAAATGACTTCGAATGTTGGGATAGATTCAGAAATGGACATCAGCCAGCTCTATGTGGTGAAACTTCCCCTGGCTCACGGGTTCCTTCCCCGGAAGACCAAACCAAAGCGAAAAAATAACCTCCCAAAACTGTTCCTTCCGTCCAACAATCCCTCAAATCCAAAAACGAATGTCCAAAAACCCAGAACAAACACAAAATTCAACTAAACCCAATATTAGAAAATAGCTAAAAATAAAACCAGCAGCCCCACCCTTTCCCAACCCCCACAGTCAAAAGCCACATCCCGCAACCCCACCCACCTGATAATCCCATACCACAAGTCAAATCCATAAGGCCAACGAAGAAGACAGAAAAAAAGAAAGAAAAAGAAACAAAAGTAAGGAGGGGGAAAGAAAATATGGAAAGAAGGCTCAAGACGAAGGACCAAGGAAAGACCCCAAAAACAAGGGGGGGGGCAATCCCCACAGAATCAACCTAGAGATAAATAAAAATCCTCCTTTATTTATATTTTCATATATATTAATTTATATATCTATTTTTTATTATTTTATTATTCTATTATCCTTTTCATTATTTTATTTAAAATATTTAATTTTTTATTTATTTATATTTTTTTTACTTAATTATATCCACCAAACTGCCCCAATATTGTATTATTTTGTTATTTTTTCATTTTTACATTTTTTCACCTTGATTCCAAATTTCCCCTATCCTCTGGATAAACTAATATTAGACAAAATCAGCCTAGATCATTTTTGACCCGGAAGGGACCTTCCGAGGAACCAAAACTTTGGCCTATGTTAAACAAGCAACCATGCCCAGGTGAGCTGACTCTCCTATGTCCCACCAACAGTCTTTTGTGTCATGGTGCTTCAAAAAAAAAAAATCCTTTTCTATTTCCTTGTCTTTAGTATTCTACTTATTATACCACTCCACCGACTACTTTATTTTACTTCTATTATATTCATCAAGGTCCAAGTATACAAGTAATAACCTCCACCAAACCCGGACCTAATGGGTATGTACTGGTCCCCCCTTATTTTTAAAACTGTATACATACCTACACATACATAAACACCTATCCCCACAAATATACATCCTAAATACTCATGTTTTATCCCAATAACCTTAATTTTCCAATATTCCGGACAAAGTCCCCAACTATTCTCCGCGCATAAGAAAGTCCTGCTAATGAACCAGCACTCCCCCTAGTTGTCATATACCTATATTCCCTCCCCCAAGTCCTCCGTCGTGGTGCCCAATAATACAATTTTTTCTTTATTTCTCTCCCTTATTCTTTATTCCCATACCTTATGTTTTAAAATAATTGTAATCATTATCCACCCGTTATATATATATATTTTTTTATTTTTCCGAACCCTTGTTATCCAATCTATATACTTACAAATATATATATCTATCCCCCCTCCCTATATCCCTCTAATTCCAACCTTTTACTTCCTCCTAACTTATTTTTCCTATATTTTTATATATATATATATATATATATATATATATATATATATATATATATATATATATATATGTATATGTCTCGTTTATGTATATTATTTTAGGATTCCCCCCTTTTTTTTCCAAATAATTCTAGTTTTTAAAGCTTTATTTTATTTTCTATTTTATCCCTTGACCTGATTTTTTAAGAGTATGGGAACCTGTCAGATATTAACTTTATCGGCAACTGCCGCATGTTGTCCTTGATCCTCATACAGACCCATACTCCCATCCAAAACCACAATAAACGCATAGAAAAATCCTACAATAATCCCAACTCATAATTCTACTATTGCTTATATTTTATTATTATTATTATTATTATTATTATTATTATAATACTCTCCATGATCATTATCCTCCTAATCTCCCCTATCCCTCCATCTAACCAGCCAACCACCTTTAATCCCTATAAGGAATCCCACATTGACACCCTTGATTCTTCATCAGTTAATTAATCCATATATTTTATTTACCCCAGATAAGCCTAAATTGCATTTAAACCCTTGGGAAAAACACAATCTAATCGTTTAATCCAACGCCTCTCTGCCTGACGTCGTTCCACACACGACCACCCTGCTTTACACTCCAGACCAAGGACCCCCAAATTATTAATTCCGTGTGCCCTAAAATGCTGTACCAAGGGCGTCCTTCTGCCCCTATTCGAGGTAATGTTATATCGGTGGGCGTATAACCGTGTGCGAATCGAGTTCCGTGTTTCCCCCACATATTGTTTCCTACATTTTCGACAAAACAGAAGATAGACGCAGTTCACTGAGGACAAGTTAACCCCTTCTTCTGCGGAAAACCTGGTACCCGTCTGCATGTTTACCACAACCCGTGCGCCTGTACGATTAGGGGGTCGAAACTGCATAGGTTGGAGTTTTGCCCTCACTAACAAATCCAATAGATTTGGATTCTTTTTATATGCGGCAATCAACCTGTACCCCTGAAGTCTCGTGTTGCTCATCCAGGTTGAAAAGTTATTTTTGATAATCCGAGTCGCCCTCTGGCTGTAAGACGAATAAATAGAGACAATAGGTACTACTGGACGGCGTACCTCCTCCTTTTGTCTTGCTTCCACTGTGTCCGATGTCACCCGCTTATAGATACCCCGCAAGAAGGATCTCTGGCATCCCCTTTGTCTCAGAGCCCGAAACAATATCTTGGCGGCCTTGTCATAATCTTCTTTACGGGTACAAATCCGCTTAAATCGCAATAACTGTGAGTAAACCACACCCCGGAAAGTATGCGGTGGATGAAAACTGCCCTTGTGTAGCAGAGCATGGCTGTCTGTTGGCTTAAAAAACACGCGGATATCCAACCGACCTGTCCCTGTGAACTCCGGCCCCTTAAAGGTTGTGGTATCCAAAAAATCAATAGTATCTGCCTGTAGTTTAATAGAGGCATGATGCCTGTTGAGGATGGACACAAATCCTTCAAACTCCTCCCTGGAATGTGTCCACACGCCCCAAATATCATCCAAATAACGAAGATAAATTAATGGACGTGCTGGACATTTTGAAAAAGCCGTTTCCTCCCATCCGGCCATGTAAATATTAGCATAAGCCGGAAAGAATCGTTTCCCCATTGCTGTCCCTTTTACCTGGAGAAACGATTGCCCATTAAATTCAAAATCATTGCATGTCAAGTTGATATACAATAATTCCAATAAATATGAGTCCGGGTGAGACCCGTCTGGATATTTTTCAAAAATCCGACGAACCGCCGCCATGCCCATTTCCGTATCAATATTCGTATACAGACTTTCTACGTCCATCGAAAAAAGGAGGCAATCCCTTGGACAAACCAACGCCTTAACCTTGGAAATAAAATCACTAGTATCCCTCACGTAACTAGAATGTTTAACCGATAAAGGATACAGGAAATGAGTGATAAATTCAGCTGATCCGTACGACTCACTTCCGCAATCTGAAACTATCGGGCGACCCGGAGGAATCTTATATGGAACAGGCCATGTTGACGGAGCCTTATGCACCTTCGGTAGTAGGTAAAAGTACCTAGGCCGAGGAGGTGCTTTGCCTTTTAAATAAAGTACCTGAGATTTTGAAAGGAACCGGTCCTCCACTAGCTTATCTAGAATGGAATGTATTCTCCCTACTGTATCTGTAAATATCGTTTTTTCCAATTTCCGCTAATAATTTTCATCCTGCAGTTGCCTATGGGCTTCCGACACATAATCTTTTCTATCCATAAGCACCACCGCTGATCCTTTATCTGTTTAATGACCACTGTTGTCAATCGACGCAACTCTGTCAAGGCTTCCTCTTCCGATTTAGAGAGGTTCGAATTTTCGGCCGGTAACTGTAATCGGGCCAAGTCCCCCTTATCCTTAGAAATCAGGGTCAACAATTCCAAGGGGAGGTGGCCGTTTTCAGGTTCCCAAACTGACTTAAGATGAAACGGTTGAATATTCGCATTACCGGCATCCCCGAAGAAAGCTGCTAACTTTAATCGCCTATGATATTGATGTAGATCCGCCGCCATTGATTGGCGGATGTTGTTAAATCGGGACGCTGTTGGGATAAAACCCAACCCCTTGCGCAAGAGTTGAAAATGTTTTTCAGATAAATGAATTGACGTAGACAGATTGATCACAGAATCATTTATTACCATTTCAGGTACAGAAGAAATCAATTGTTCTGTATGCCCCATGGGCCCAACCCCAAAAAAGTAGCCCAATGGGTCCACATCTCCTCTGCTGTACTCCGGGTCCAGTGGATGTGGTCGGGTTCCGTACGGAAGGCAGCACGTGGTAGACGGGGTATGTATTGCCCTTTTTCCTTAATCATCCGATTTAGATAACTCAGACCCGTTTGGGCCAGGGAATCTAAAAGGGATGAATAGTTCAGAACAGGTATGTAAATCTGGGCACAAGGAAAGGTCGCCTGTGCCGCCCCCAGCAGGCGACCCAGCTGCCCCCGGAGGTGTGATGCCATACCCCTATTCCTATCATTTACCCCCAGTGACAATACCACCGTCTGTGCGCCATCGAACGTGGGTGTGTTACGCCTCAATATATGCGTTAAGGAGGAAATCGTAAGCCCAGGGAACGAATCCACCTGGACCCGATTGTCCTTGATTCTGGGAAGGCGTGCCAAGTTTGAATCCCCCACAAGCAAAACCGGCCGTCTAGGTGTCAGGGCCCAATTTGCCGTCTTGTTCCCCTGGTGGTCGTGTCTGGTGAATAAAGGCGTGTCCTCCGGTGTTTCAAGGAGCTGCAACAGAGCCTCAACATCCCTCATGGGGTCTGCACAACCCGGTTCCTCCCCGTCCCCCCCAGTCACACCCCCCGAACCTCCAAACAAAGAATCCCCCTCCTGTTCTGGTGCAAACAAATCTAGTGATATCCCGGTGCCCATCTGTGTCCCCCTCCCCCTCACCCCCTTCCTGGTGCCCCACCCCCCCACCCGGACTCTCCCCCCCGGACTCTCCCCCCCGTTCCCGACCTCCTCCACCTCCATCGCTTCCCCCCTCTCCCTCACCTCCTCCCCCACTCCACCCCCAAAGGACTCCTCCTTCCTCACCCTAACAGGGTTGGACAATCGCCTGGTGGCCTGTCTCTGGAAAACGGAGTGGATTTAATTGTCTCCGTCTTAAGTTCATAACTCCGTAACGGTTAGAGGTAGGGACTGGAGATTTTTTCTGGGGGCATTTGGGGATGGGGCGCACCTGTCTCTAATGGGTCCGACGCCACTTTTTGACTTTTGGAATAACTCGGGAACTTGTGGTCCTAGAGGTTCAGCAGTGCCACCGGTGGGAAGAGCAGCCACGTTAATGTGGGGGTAGGTCAAGGTCCCATGTATCTATCTCGTTGGACTTAGGAGTTATGGGCGGTACAATGTCCAAAAACCACCGGCCTCGTGCGCGGGCCCGGGACGATCGAGACGCACCGCGCCCCCTGTCCCCGGGACCTTCCCTCGCCGACTTACAGCCCGCCGAAGAAAAATTTACTAAAAATTTACATACATAAATAATTTTTGTTTAAAAATAATTCAGTTCATTCAGTTTCATTTATTTTCAGTTTATTGTTTTTATTTATTTTACAACATAGATACAATTTACATCAAAAAACAACAATAAAAAAACAACAATTCATTAATAAACACTTACAACCCTTGTCTGTTTCTCTCGTCTGGATCTACCTGTCGTTCCTGTGTTCACAGGGACCTGCTGAGGTGCTGCACCTGCACCTACACACACACACACACAAACACACACACACACACACACACACACACACACACACACAAGAAACAACAACAAAGACAGTTAATATCATAATATAACAGTCAATTCATTTACAGTACTCATAAAATTCATAGGTTAAAAACAACAATTACACTTACCTCTCAATAAATACCAGTTCATCTACAGCTCCTACACAATGAACAACAATAAATAAACACTGTACAATTAATTTAATTGGATATACTCACATTTTACAGTTAAAATTTACATACAAACAACAATAAACAAAGAATTTCATACATATACAGATAAAATTAAAAAAACAATATGACCTCCTTTGATGAAGGGGGCGATTGGACTTTGGTCACGGCGAGAGACGTGGTCGGTCTCCGTGGCGTACGGCTGATTTTCTCCGACCGCAACCTCGTGGTCAGGGAGTCTCCGGGAGTCGAGGGAGGGATGGACCGTGCACCGCCGGGCCCTCGTTCAGTCGGGGGTCGGGCTCCTTCCCTTTTTCCCAACCCCTAGACTTTGATTAATTTCATAATTAATTCATAAATTAGACATAATTCATGGAGGAAGGATCTATAAAGGGAAAAGTTCATTTATTACTATTAATTCATGGGAGGTTGGTGGGCATTGAAAGGGTATATAATTATGTTTGGGGTTAAACTGTAATTGATGTTTTATTCAAACTAAAGTAAAGGTAGGGGTTAAAATAATTAAAACAATTTAAATAATTTCATTAATTTACCCTAAAATGATAGATGTGTTAAAAAAAAAAGTGTTCAAAAAGTTAAAAAAAGTAAAAACACCAAAAAATAATAAAAAAGATAAAATTATCTTAAAAAAATAAACATTTACTAACTTGAGGACATGTTTTATAGTTCTTGGTTATTTTTATTTAGGTAATATAAGGTTAAAAGCAAAAAAGGAAAAGTAACAAGGATTTTAATTTAGTTTACGAGTTACATTATATCAGCCTACCAACCCTATAAAAGGCAGAAGCTCATTTGGGGTTTGGATGTTGAACATCAACCAAAGGAGGCAGTTTCTTTTTCTGTGTGCCTTAATAGACCTGAGGAAAACCTAAGAGGTTGAAACGGTGTCGGTTTGGCCACACCCCTTTTCTGTTTTTGGGAGAATTTAAGTAAGTTTTTTTATTTTTAAAAGGACAAGTTTAGTTTTTTTGAGGTTTTCTTTTTCGGCTTTTATCCTTCCTTTGGAAGCGTCCTTGGTTGTTTGTTTTTTTGTTTTTTTTGTTTTTACAAACACAGAACAGTTGAAAACTAAAAAAAACAAAACAAGAAACAAAAAAATAAAAAAATAATAAAACCAAAAAGACAAAAAAGACGTACAAGACAATACAAAAAAACATGGACGACTGGACGGTGGTGCGCAGGGGCAAACGCCGCCAGCGCACTCGCCAACCAGATTGGGGCCGGAGGGACGGTCAGTATGGGGGTTGGATGGACCGTGCATCCTTCTTCCCTTTTAGGGGAGGGGCTCAGACCCAACGTCCTAACCCTCCTCCTCCGCCGCCGCCGCCTCCTCCCTCTTCCTCCACTCCACTGCCTCAGAGAACACGCCGCCAACCACAACACTAATATTTCGTCACACAAAGCAAGATCATCCTCTACATCTACGATCATCTCACCCATCTTACCTGTTCCAACATACCCATTTTATGATCCGGACCCAGTAACTCTTCCCACCCCCCCCACAGCCCAACCGTGTTGCCGTACTCTCTGATTCACAGAACAACGGTTGTACACTTACATCCTTGCCTGCGGCACGGGAGGCCGGGGTCCAAATCTACCCCCCCCCCCCCCCCCCCCCAATAAAATACTGCCATCTAACACCCTTCCCTTCGACTCCATTCCACTTCAATCCACCTTCTGTCCATCCGATGTTGTGGTCCAGACATAATTTCTCCTTCTTCTCCCACTGCAGAAAACTCCAATAACACCACGGAAGGTGACGGCGGACGGCGAAAAAGAATAAAAGAGACTCTGATAAGCGGATCAGTCCCTCCAATCCAGAAAAAAAAAAACTCCCACTTTAATCAGGGCGAGAAAAACATGATGAAAGGGAACAACAAGGTTAAGTTGACCGATACCGTTTCCCGATCTGAGCCGTCTAATTTAATCACCACGGAGGCCCCGCCGCCCCGCCCTGCCGGCCCCCCGGTCACATCCTCTGGTAATTCTCTCACCCATCCTGCCACCTCATTTCCACCGAACACTCCCACTTCCACTCAACATGTACCCCCCTTTGCCGTCACTTATAAGCCCACCTATCACCTCACCCGTCCCCACCGAAAAATACGAGACCGGAACATTCGTCCCCGCAAATCGATTCTGATCTTGGGAGACTCCAACATTAACAGGATCCCTGCACACACAAACCCGAACATCCAATTGGACAGCTACCAAGGCGCGACGTTCTACCATTTTCTCATGGTACTAGAAAAGACTCCTGTGAATCACAACACCAAAATATTGATATTGTTGGCGGGTATCAATAATAAAGATCAGGATGCAAAGCTTACCTCGATCAAACAATTGAAGGCTCTGTACAAACAGGCTCAGATAATAAAACTCTGTGCGCCTTTCGGCCTCCGGCAGACGTCCCGGATAATGTGTCGGGGGCCGAACGGCGTGCACTAAAACAGTTATCTCATAATCCCAATATAATTATTAAACCCGCTGATAAAGGCTCAAAGGCGGTACTTCTAGATAGACAACAATATCTTCTAGAGGCCAACCGTCAATTGAATAATAACACTTATTATACTCCTATATCAGATACCGTTCAGTTCAATACACAATCACAGCTCAGATTAATTATTGATTCCTTATATACCAAAAGATACATATCAGCTAAACAACGTGATTTCCTCTACGGTCCCAGTTTTCCCCGCCACAGGTTCTTTTACCTCCAACCCAAAATCCATAAAGATCCCAAATCCTGGACGGTTCCCTTCGAAGTTCCTCCATAGTGTCTGACTGCAACAGCGCCACGTATGATGCATCCCGGTACATAGATTCATTTCTCAATCCCCTCTCCACCCTCCATCCCAGCTACATCAAAGACACATATCATTTCATTGAATTAATTAGAAATAAATCAGTTCCAAACAACATTTTTTATTTACAATAGACATCGATAGCTTGTACATGAATATAAACACGGACTTAGGCCTCTCGGTGCGCCGCAATATATTTCAGAATAACCCGGACCCGTTGAGACCAGATCTGGAACCCTTAGAACTAATTTCATTATGTCTTAAAAATAACGATTTCACTTTCAACAATCAACACTATTTAGAAATCCGTGGAACGGCGATGGGGCAACGTTTTGCGCCGGCGTACGCGAATATTTATATAAGCGAGAGGCGCTGCAGAAGTGCACCCTTAAACCTTCTGTTTACCTCCGCTACCTGGACGACATCTTTGGAATTTGGCCGTATGATTTATCCTCTTTTCAACAATTTATCACGACCCTAAATAATCGTCACCCCTCCATTACAGTCAAATCAACAATAGACGCTCAACAGGTTCATTTTCTAGATACCACAGTTTTCTTTTCACCCATCACTCCTACATCTAAACAGATTTTAACGAAGGTCTATTTCAAAAATACCGACACACATGCACTTTTACAAAAATCCAGCTATCACCCCAAACATACCTTTTCCGGCTTTATTAAATCCCAAATCATCCGCTTCCACCTGATTTAGATAATTCCATCCAGGTACTCGAGGCTATTCGAGAAGGTTCCTCAGAAAAATTAAAACAAGCACTCTGGCGCCTCTCGCTCCTGCTCGCTCTCCGTACCGGCCCGATATTACATCTCGCGAGACCACGCACATCTGTCCCCCCTCACCCACCTCCCCCCCCCCTTCTAGCCGTCCTACCGCACCCACACAACCCCAAGCAAACTGTCTTTCACGCACCGTCTCCCCCTTTAGAATCCCCTAACTCTTCCTCCCACCCGAATCTGGGTCTGTATCCTGCTTCCCCGCACCTTCCCCCCTCCTCCCCTACCCTGGAAGATTGGTGCGATCTCTCTACACATTTAGACCCCCAGCTACCACCCACACGGACCTCCTCCCCCTGGTATCCACCTTTTCTCATCTGATTACATCTCTCCACCGTAAACTCAAAAATAATTTCACACGGTTTCAGCCCAACCTCCCGTGCCTCCAACAGCGCCGAGTTATTTCTGCATATTAAAAGAATCCAGATCTACAAAATATACTTTCCACACACATTCAGTCCACCAACACACCAAAAGAAAATTTATTATTAATCCACATAACAATCATTCTTTTCCCACGTTTGGTCATTTCTCGTTACAACACACCAACATCATTCATATAATCACTTGTTCCACCTGCAACACGCATTACGTTGGCGAAACACGCAACACATTATCTGCCCGGCTCACTCGACACCGCCGCAATATTAGACTCAATTCTCTCACCACACACCTTGTACAGCGTTTATCAGCATCATCCCATCTCCTCTTTAATCATCTCGGGGTTGGAGGCGGCCGACTTTTGGACCACCGGACAGAGGAGGCGGCAGGAGAGGGACCCTCTTCCCTAGAGGCCTTAATGATCCCCCTTAATCACCGGTTTCTTTTCCCGCCTCCTTTCCTTTCTTTTTTTTTCCTTTTTCTTCCTGTTACTCTTCTCTTTCTTTGTTCTTCTCTCCCCTCTCCCCCTATTTCATCCCCGGGAGCGGCTCCTTCCCTTATTCAACCCTGCCCTCTTCTCTAATACCAACAACTTTATTATGTGATTAAATTTGGATTTTACGACATAAAAAGTTTTAATAAATTCATAGGAAATGTTTCTGATTAAAAACAGGATTTTTATGGTTGTGGTGTCTTAATTTTTTGTATTAAAAACTATTTTCCATTCATTGTGTATGTGGTTTTTCTTTCCTTAATTGGTGGAAAAGTTCGTGTCCCGGACTCACCCTGCAAGGGGGGGGGGGGGGGGGGGTCGCCCCCCTCCCTTACTCACTCTCACACCCACATTGGGCTTGATAATTTGGAAATTTGGATATTTTTAAGTGTCTTGGCCTGAGGAAGACCTATTCTTAGGTCGAAACGTTGCCTGGGACACGCTGCAATTTGATTTTTCGTCTTTTTTCTAAAAATTTACATAAATAATTTTTGTTTAAAAATAATTGAGTTCATTCAGTTTCATTTAGTTTCAGTTTATTGTTTTTATTTATTTTATAAAAGATACAATTTACATCAAAAACAACAATAAAAAAAACAACAATTCATCAATAAACACTTACAACCCTTGTCTGTTTCTCTCGTCTGGATCTACCTGTCGTTCCTGTCTTCACAGGGACCTGCTGAGGTGCTGCACCTGCACCTACACACGCACACACACACACACACACACACACACACACACAGGAAACAACAACAAAACAACAACAAAGACAGTTAATATCACAATACAACACTCAATTCATTTACAGTACTCATGACCTCCTTTGATGAAGGGGGCGATTGGACTTTGGTACGCCACGGCAAGAGACGTGGTCGATCTCCATGGCGTACGGCTGATTTTCTCCGACCGCAGCCTTGTGCTCAGAGGGTCTCCGGGAGTCGAGGGAGGGATGCCTTCCGGGGGATGGACCGTGCACCGCCGGGCCCTCGTTCATTCGGGGGTCGGGCTCCTTCCCTTTTTCCTAACCCTCGCAGAGCGTATCGAGAGGCCAGGCACCTACCAGCTTTCCAGGTGGGTCTCTCGATTTCAACGCTGCCATGGGGATTTCCGTGTTGCGCTTGTACAGATCACACTGATGGTGTTGCTTCAAGTGTCTGACAGGCGGAACAGACGTTCAATGCGCAACTTTTGGAGTTTGTCTCTGGTCCAATGATGCAGTGGAGGTGGTGTTTCCTCAGCGCTGGCACTTGAATGAGGTGCCAGGCCAAGGAACCCTCTCTGCTTGCTTACACTTTTGTCACTGACGGTACTCGTTGCTAAAGAGACACTGAGATGGAAATCAAGTGGGGAAAGAGGACGACCATATATAAGCTCCTCCAGGGCGAGCTCATATTGGAACGCTTTCCATGTGGCATCAAACCGTGCTACTCCCACATTATCACGGTAAACTCGTGTGAGGTTTTTGACTAGAAAATGCAACACATCACAGACGACTGACACCACACCAACATTTGAATTGTCCTTGAAGGGCACAAGGATTGCGTGTTCTTGGAAGAGGTTAGTCAGTCTCTCCAGATTAAAGTGTTCTGAGGGGTTGAGGTTGCACAACACTTTATCGTCAAACCGTATGACCTGTTCGATCCGGCACTGCAGCTGACCAACCATCCTGTCATGTAGGTCGCACATGTGCTGCAGGTAGTTCTCTGCCCTTGAGATAAGAGCTGTTTGGTGATGAGGATGCGACAAACCACATGTCACAATAGCACCACTTACAGGATGGAGAAAGGTGAGCTTGCCATGTTCTGAAAGAACATCTAGCAACTCCTTGCTGACATCCATTTTCGTGTTGTCCAGATTACTCTAAATTTGTGGCCTCATGGATCCCCAGTGCTGTGAACAAGGAGCCCTTGAAACCCACAAGGCGTTCCAAACCATATCTAGAGAAAAGGATATGGATTTCAGGGTCCTTGGCAACAATGTTGCAGGCAAAGTGGACAGACACAGATCTCACATCAGTTGGGTCAACAATGTCAGTGATGTCAAGTTCTTCTATGTCTTTTTGGCCAAACTGATTGAGCAGAAGCACCACCTTCATGAATGGACATGCATTGGATTTCTCCACTGCTTTGTCAATCAGGGACATGATGAAGTGTCCACAGTGCTTTGTTTTCCGTATAGTGGGCCGACATTTGTCTTTGGTGGGTAAGTTGCGGAGTTGCGTGCGACGTTGGGAAGAGGGCGGAAATTGTGAAAAAAAAAAAAAAAAAAAAAAAATTGGTTGTATCTCAGGAACGGAAGGTCGTAGAGACATGGGACTGGCATGTTCAGCATGGTCGAATTAGTGTACACGCCACCCACTGGCGAGTCTCTAGGATGCACGGTTCCCGAGTTATAGGGAAAAATGTCCTCCAATTGGAAGTAAATAGGGGCTATGAAGGTGTGAAAATCTGACTTGAAGTCTGATTGGCCAATAACGTCACTCAGAAAGGGTTTAGGAGCACGTTTCGGACCATTTGGAGTCGATGGGTAATGGTCCTGGGGGTAGTAAATTTTTCCACTAGGTGGCGCTATCGACCCCAAACTATAGGGGTGGCTTCGGGAGGTCGGTCCGATCCAGGGGATACCAGAACCACGTCTCTGGGACGTTCCTGGCCCGAGTTATGAACTTAAAACGGAGCGGATTGAATCGGCTCCACACTGTAAAAAAAAAAAATTTTTGCTTTTAGTTCCTTCAACTTATTTCTGTGCGTCTGGTCAAGTAAATTTTGTCAAAAAGTTGAGACAACTAGAAATGTTAGGTTTTGATCCTTTCAACTAAAAGTACAGTCTACTTTGAAATGTGAGAGTGGCCAACTTGTACAATAGTGAGATGGGTTTTGCACATGCTCAGAACACTGCCCCTGCACAGTCCCCTTTGTCAACCCGTGCCTGCATGATGCATTCATTTTCCTCGCCTCATGTTGGACCTCCATGTGCTAAGGAGGACTAAGGAGTATATTTTTCTGCATGAAAACTGAAGCGGTAGGAGGATTTCAGTTAGTTTAAAAGGTGAGTTCACCATTTTATTTTTACCATGTGAGAATTCAAATGCTTGGTTAAACCTAAAGAGGGTGGCCGTCTTCCCTCTGTCTTGTGTAATGCAAGCTTGCTAGCATAGTTAGCTAACTTAAATGGCATATTTCCTGTCAAAAGCTTCGTCGTCCGTCTTTTTGGTACATTGACTCCCAGTTTAAGTTACGGATGAACGGATGAAAACTACGTTTGTTTGCTGCATGTGTGCAAGAGAACCGAGTTGTGTGTAGTTGGCTAACTTGTTGCTAACGATTTGTATCTTGCTAGTTTGCTGGCAAGTGAATTCAGTCGACGCCGGCGGGAAAATGTAGACTAGCTACATTTCATTAAGGAGTACAGAAGCTCGACGTAGTTTTCTGCATAAAACGTTTCCTAGCTTACGTGTTTTTATTTGTGTGGTGGCCTGGAAAAACTGTCGCATGGTGGCATTTTGATATTTTCGTTTTTTTGATGGGTCTGTTTCCATGAATTAGAAGTTCTCCGCTATTCTTAACTGTTTGAATGTTATGAGCATATTAATCTACCATGTGTCAAAAACTGAAAAGTGAGAAAAATGACTTTGAACATTTGCTGTATCTGAACGTCTCTCGGCGTCCTCAGTTGTAGAAACGTGAAGGAAACTTAACGGTGTCTTTGCCAACCAGCCCGGTTTTATAATTACAGCTACATGTAATGTTAGCTTTCTAAAGTCATGTAAGTGAAATCATCCTTATTAACTTTCTCCGCTGTTTATGCAATACGGCTGTTTACCTGTTGTGTGGGTTAGGTTAATGTAACTAAGTTAGTCTGCTCGTCTGACTCACTGCCTGGCGAGAAACAGACTGGCGGTGTCATATTAGATAAAGGGGATCTGTTGTAACGTAAACATTAAGTTAATCTTAATCAGAAGAAGGTGTTTTGTATGTGCCGTCTTAAACGTATATATTTACGGTAATTATTTAGAGCAGGGGTCCCTAACAGGCGGACGAGTCCATTTTAACTGGTGCAACTTTTCTCGTCTTTCCGGCGCTGGTTTATCTGATCAGGAAACACACAGACCAACTGCAGAGAAGCTGCGTGTGGAGGAGACTGTTGCTAATGACAACAGAAACTAACGTGATGGTTGATGACATCATCACCAACCAGATGCTCTTATAAAATGAAACAACTGTATAAAGAGGCCTAAACGTAAAACAGGAGAGTCTGTGTTTGTCTGTGAGAAACTTTCAGATCTTCTCACAGCAGAGTGAACAGGTGAGGGAGGAGAGGAGGACAGACTGATCAATAATCAATCACTGATACCGTCGTCCTCTCAGACTGATTAAAAAATAAAAACAGGTGACAAACCAAACCTGTTTCACACAAATAAAGTGTTTGTGTGAAACACTGCAGAGTTTAACATCGTGATGTTTACAGACAGTCTGCTGTCTGTAGTCTGACAGAGACACAGAGGGTCGTGTCTAGAAGGGAACCCTAGACCTGTGAAATCTCACGAGAGTTGTGCAAATAAAGAGTTACCTTCTAGACACGACTGAAAAAGGTGCGCAGCTCCAAAAATATAAAATCATGTCGTGGTGTCGATGTGTTTAATGTGGCGGGCGCCATAAATAAAACTATTCACTGAAACACTGATCTCTGACCTGCTGTGATGGAAAAATACTCACATTCTTTACTTAGGTATTTTTACATTGTGGTATTAGTGTTTTTACTTCATTACAATTTAAATATTTTGCATGTTATTGTTTCCTTTTTTGAAAAATCAACATTTTTATTGCTGTTGTTTTACTTTAATGGTTTTCTTATTGTCACCAGTCCTCTGTCCCCTGTCCTCTGTCCTCTGTCCCCTGTCCTCTGTCCCCTGTCCTCTGTCCTCTGGGGGTCTGTGAGCGTCTGTCCTGCTCCAGAAGAAAAATGTTGTGATTTTAACATGTTTGTGGTTCTGCAGACTTTACTACCTTTACTTTTACCTTTGTGCTTGAAAAAAAAAGTAAAAAGTGAAGTGAAAACAGTAAAAGTAAATCTACATTAAAAGTAAAGTTACTTTGCTGAGTATTTTTACTTTAGTAGTTTATAGTTGTTCATTTAATAGACCTGTCTTATCTTCTCTTTTGTATATTACCATTGTTCTTAAATAAAACAAAAGTAATGTAATAGAAAAAAATGCAGAACACGCAATATTTCTTATCTGATTACTCGATTAATCGCCAGAATAATTGATAGATTATGCTTCAATTTTACTGGTTCGACCCACTTGAGATCAAATTGGGCTGAATGTGACCCCTGAACCAAAATGAGTTTGACTCCCCTGATATACGCGTTGATACAAGTACTACACTACTTCAGTATATATCACTCTCATTACACAAGTTAGACATGATGATGTTCCGGACCTTTGCTTTAAGAAATTTTCTCTAACTGGACCTTTTTGAATTTTAGTTGAATCTGATCCAGAGTCTGTTGGCTGTGACTGTAGGCTTTGCATGAATGTCAACTTAACTAAATCTCCTTTTTTTCACAGGAAGGGAGAGAATTGCATATGCAATCATATGAAGTACCAGCGCAGTATAATTAGACACTATAAGCTGAAACATGGACATTATAGCAGGTCTTGTCCGTTGCCTTTCATCTACAGTGACTGTGTTTGCTCTTTTAAGACACAAGTAGCTCTCAAGAATCATGAAACAGTGACTGGTTTTAAACAAGTTGACCCATTTTCACACTGTAACAGGATTCCCACCTGATGTTCGACATGACCTGTTAGAAGCAGTTGTGCCTGTTGAACTTAGCTTGTGTCTAGGAAAATTGATTTCTGATAAATACTTCACACTCAGAGCTTCCCATATTCCTTCTCAGATAAGACTAATCGACCTCAGAGACTCACTCAGACTTCCATTAACTTTTAAAGTTAAAGTTGTGTTGTTCTCTGGTCCCAGAGAACAACACAACTGCTTGAACTGAAAGACACTGTGGAACTTCTTGCCTCCTCTGTGTTCACAACTGAATCATTGTGCTATTTGGAGAACAAAATGTCCGTCTACAGGAAGTTCCTGCAGGATGATTTCCCGGACTTCAAGTTAAGACCCAAACATCATTTTGTAGAACATCATCCCTTCCTCATCCGTTGCTTTGGATCATTGCTTGACTGTTGGACTGTCCGTTTTGAAGCTAAGCATAGTTTTTTTTTTTTTTTTTTAAAAGTTGTCCGTGATGTGAACAATTTTAAGAATATTTTACTCACATTAGCTACAAGACATCAACTCATGCTGGCTTACTTCCTGGACATTCCCAGCCTTTTCAAGCCCCCAGGGTTTAGGGTTAGTGTGTCTCTTGTTTCTCTAGACATTTTGGATTATTCAGTCAGACAGGCCATCAAAGTATAAAGATGTCCCATCTGTGTCTCTTACTTGCAGTGCCTCTTTGCATGGCACAGTGTACACCGAGGGCATGTTCGTGTCTCTTGGTACCACAAGATTTTGATTTTGGCAAAATTCTCAAAGTACTGATTGTTGCAGACAAGGCCTCATTCATCATTGAGCCTTTTTTGGCCTGGTACTTGGAGAACCTCAGATGCTATGAACTTACCAAGAAACCTTCTGTTGTTGCTGAACCAGAAGGGCTGAACGGCTACTGCCCACTGTCCCCTTACCACCTTCGAGGAAGACTCCTGGTCTCACCCAGGGTGTTTCTACTACATTGAGGTATTTAATTGTAGATTTTTTTTTGTCATGTTTATTTGTAAATACAGCTTTGACACGTCAACAATCTCCCTGTTTTCACATCTCTTTTCTTCCTGCATTCCCATCTAATATAGAAGTCAGCATGTTGCTCCGCATCGTCCTTGCAGATGACGACATTCAGAGAGTTCGTACTGAAGGTCTTCCAGAGACAGTGGATGAGATGAAGATGATGCTGAAGACCCGCCTCAACCTCGGGGGTGAGATGGTCATCCAATTCCAGGATGAAGAATTCGGTGGTCAATTCTGTAATCTGAACAACATGGAGGATTCACCCAGTGAAAGGATTAAACTCAAGGTCATCATGAAGGCACCACCCAGCAGTCCACAGTCAGACTACATACTGGACACAGCGAGCTTGGACACATCCAGTCGGTCCTCAGGCGAGACGTCCGGACGCTCAAAACCCTGGCCAGATCCGTTCCCTATACCCACCTTCTCTTACGACATCGAGATGAAGCTCAGGCGAGGAAATGAAGCTTATCAGAAGGATGGTTCCCTGTTGCCTCTGTCCTCTCACACTGACTGAGGGTTGGGCGGGTCATGTATGACTTCAATGCTTATCCAACTCAGAGACAAATAGAAGAAGTTGCCAAAACCCTGGTTGAAAAGCACCCACGCTTAAAAGAGCCAGGTTCTAAAGACGGATTCTACTGCTGGAAGTTTAGTCTCAGTTTCAAGATGGGGAACCTGCGTCCGAAGTATCGTATTGCCGGATGTCCTGAGCTTACAGCGAACCGCAAGAGATCAGCTGGGCAGGAAACCAGAAAGATGAAGAAAGCAAGGCGGTCCGAGACCAACTTTCTCCCAGACTTCCCTCAAGGTAGAACTCCCAACAGCCTTGAAGAGGAGAGGGAATCTCTGCCAGATGAAGTCAAGAAGAAGAAGCCGGACTGTAATCTGATTGATTCACTGATGGGCCGGACCTTTGCGCTTCGCAGACAGGAAATAGTTGAGAAGGAGCCACTTGTGACTGAGATTGAAAGCAGATGGCCAGCATTGTTTTCAGAAAGACAGTTAAGTTCCAACATCATCCACATGTTCCCCCTTCATTACAATTAAAATAATTTTGACACATCGTGTATTTTTCTCAGTCTTGACAAAACACACATACATAAAAGGGAAGTTTATTATTTTTAGACATCTACCCCTATTTGTGGTATGTCTAAAATTTTACGTTTGCCATAGCAATCCCTCATCATGCAATTTAAATATTGTGTCAATTTTACATCTAAGTAGTTGGCAATGCTGAGACATGAACCAGAGGCAGGTTCAAAGTAGTACAAATGTCCAAAATAAACTAGCAAACTGTTCTTCTGCGTGTATTAAT
Organism: Lutjanus erythropterus; assembly: GCF_056507025.1. Classification (NCBI taxonomy): domain Eukaryota; kingdom Metazoa; phylum Chordata; class Actinopteri; order Lutjaniformes; family Lutjanidae; genus Lutjanus; species Lutjanus erythropterus. The sequence continues at coordinate 48,396,655 of NC_139320.1, read as the reverse complement.
ATTTTTTGTTTTGTGTCCACTCCTCAAAGATTGGTGCCGAGTTTTCACGTCTCGTATCTGCTGACCTCCTGAAGTCCTTCCTGAGTGGACTTGACCAGCATTTGCCAACGTTGACCGACTTGTATGAAGCACGAAAGCGACGCAAAACAAACCTGGGACATGACGCCGAGCTCCAAAGTCTTCTTGAATCTCTGGATTCGGTAACAACTCTGGAAGGTTGAGACTCAGGCGCAGAGGACACACAGGAGGCAAAGGCAAACAAAAACAGACAGGAAAAAAAGGCACAAAACTAGAATCCCATAAAAAGGCAAAGTCCAAACAAAGTCATGGAGCCAAACACAGCAAAACAAGAAGCAGCACCACTGACAACAAAGACAATCTGGCAAAGACATGTGGAGCTGGTGGGGGTATAAATACACAGGGAAGGCAAGGAGGGTAATCAGGGGCAGGTGAGTGAGTGGCCTCAGGTGTGGTTGATGAGGGGCGGGAAAACACAGGAAACTGAAAAGACACGAGAGGTAGAGTTACAAAATAAAACAGGAAATGACGTGATGAAAACCCGAATGTTACAGATTCTGAAGTAAGTGAAAAGTAAACGGGAGGATTTTAACTCTTGAAATGCCAGACACAGACAGACAGACAGACAGACAGACAGACAGGACACAGACAGACAGACAGACAGACAGACACACACACACACACACACACACACACATGGCAGACCTTGTACATCAAAGACAGACCCTCTTCTTGCAGACTGCAAACATCCAGTTCCAGATCCAGTTTAGGTCATACCTGATTGATTACTACGTGGAAAAACTCAGCCTTATTGTTCTTAAGTTATTATGACGTTTTACGCCCGTCGTGCCGTGGCGTCCATTGTGATGGACATGAAAGCAAAAAATTGTTTTTTTTCAACTTTTTTTGTTGGAAAGGAGCCAGAATCAGATGGAAAAAAAAAATTTTGCCCAGCAGAAAAAAATGCGGGTCTGAAGGGGTTAAGAGATTTATGCAAAAAAAAAGCAGAAAATAATGTTAATCTGTTAGATATTTATTTATCTGTGGCCCTAAAGCCCAAATGCCTGTTTTGATGGTGTTGCAGAAGTCCAACCAGAACAAGAGATCCACAGCACTTCTTGGACTTTCATTGATCTTGAGAGAGGATCCCTCGAACTTCATCAAGTTCTCAGAGGTGTGTTTGAAACTCAACCAGTATCGATGTAATGTGTGACATACTCGATGTTAAAATTTATGGGATTTACCTTCAAAAGGCCGCACTAGAGTGTGTAGTGGTGTGACGATCTGCAGAGTTCCCGCCCTCTGGCTGTGTTTGGGTTATTGGTTGAGGGTAATCCTTAACCCGCCCTGCAGCCCAAAGGCCGATGCCCAAATGTAAGAAGAAAGAACCACAACGAAACACATTCAGAGGGAGGGAACTCTGCAGAACTACACCATCAGCAGATAGGATCTTTTTGAATGCCAGGAGTATAAACGTATGTTCTTCTATACTTCAGACCACTGACGCCGTGGACGTACCGGCAGCAATAAAAAGGAGTGAATGTTGGCCTACTGATCACCACAGAGCAAAAATGCGGAGATGACAGCCCGATCAAAGAACATCGCGGATGTTGCCGCAATCCTGGAGGAGCGCATCGTTTTGCGTGAGTCGCGAGACGTACCAAACGGCTCTGCGGTGCTGATTGGGCTACTTTACTGCCTCAACGTTGATTATCCGAAGGAACCGAAGTCCACCTTCGAGGTCATTCAGAAGGTAATCATGGACATTGGGGGAAGCGCCCGCTCTGCGCAACAAGTTGCTTCAGCGCCACAGTGTAGAGATGTTCTTCACAACAAAGCAGCTGCCACGTCGTTTCTGTTCTAGCGCTGGTTAATACGGTACATACCTGTTTCTGGTATATTTTCAAGGAATTCACATTTGTGAACGGTTTTAAGTTTCCTGTTTACACATAGAAAGACACATAGGATGTTCTGCACAACAAAATAGTAATGTTCCATCTATTCCTGCATTAGTTAAACCAGACGTGTTTCCAGCACATCTGCAAGGAGTTACAAGGAATGTGAACTTTCAAGTGTCCTGTTTACACAAAGGAAGAAACACTATTTGTTCAGTTTTGTGACACACACACACACACACACACACAAACAGACAAATATCACCCCACACACTGGCACATGTTAAGAAACAGACTGTCATTGCTTTTCTTTAGAGATGTTAATAATTTAAACAGATGTGCTAAAGTGTTTAAAATGGCAGCCAATTGCTCTCGCTGCTTGTGATTGTGCCACTCTGTGTACATGCACACACACACACACACACACACATCCATCACAAATATCACCCCACACACTGACACATAGTAAGAAACACACACGGTCTGTCATATTGTTCTTATGCTAATGTTTTAAAAAATATGTTTTAAAGTGTTTGAAATAATGTTAAATTAATGTTTTTTTAAAATAAATTGTTTCAGAAATTAATAAGTTTGACTTTAATCCAAAGTTCTGTTTGGTAGTTTTCAAACAAAATAGTTGATTTAAGGTGGCTCTTCTCATTGTTTTGATTTGTGTCAGATTCAAACCCCGAACGCTGCATTTAAGAAGCTGATAAACATCCCAAGTTGAGTCAACTTAAAAAACCTCGCTGCCTTAAAATATTGATTAAAGCTAGCAAATTATTTCAGGTAATTTCAACTCAAAACTAAGTTTCTCCACCTTAAAAGACACATTTCATTGTTCAGTTTCTTTAAAATAAAAAAATAAGTTAAAAACTAATGTGGTTTTGGTATAAATTGAGTGACATCCAGAGTTTTCTCACTTTGCCTTCGACTAGCGAACGAACAACGTCTCCTGTGGCGCGTTAGCTAGTTTTTTTTTTGTGTGTGCGCCGAGGCCTGAGGAAGACTGGGGTCGAAACGTTGCCGCTTCGGCACACGATTTTTGTTTAAAACTAGTTGATTTTTTATTAAAAAACAAGTTTATTTCATTCATTTCATTTTCGTTTATACATTAGAGTTCATACATTTCTTAATAAATAACAACTCGTATTATCACGTATATAACAAAGGCAAAACCGGGCAATAAATAATACACAGAACCAGGAGGATGGTTGGACAGTGGTGCTTTGGGTCGCGGTTTTGGCCGAGGGATGGACCAGGCACCGCCTGGCCCCTCTTGGGGGGCGGGATCGTAACCTTTTGACTCCTGAAAACTACAAGAACCAGAGTGGCGTTAGACCGTCCGAGCAATCAAACGACGAAGTCATGCACCAGAGAAACTCATTTTTGTTGTTGTCCTTTAGTGATTTGAGGGAAGAGGAGGAAGGAAAAGACTGAAACAACATCTTCATCATGATGGTGAAACATTTATATTCAGCACAACAAACAGACAGCAACTAAACATGAGACGCTTCAAAATGTTTTTGACGTATCGGTTGGTTCTAGAAAAAAATGGAACAAGATTTCATTTTTGATCATGGGACACTTTGAGTCTAGTTGAAGGGCTGGAGGACAGGATGTAAAGGGAGCATCTGTACAGACGTGTTGTGTTTACATGCAGGTGTTGTTTGTTTGTCTGCAGAAATATTAATCAGTATGTTTTCTGAATGGGCGGATCCAGATATGTGCATTAATATTTGCATATTAATGTGTATGAATCAATCTGAAACGGTTTCTTAGAAGTAACGAAAATCTTAAGATACAACAGGAACCCTTTCTTTTTTTTTTTTTTAGATTTTTTTTTACTATTCCTTCTTTCTTTTCTTTTTTCTTCTCCTGTATTTGTATGCACTCATTTGACCCTGCGTAATAATAATAATGATGATGATGATGATGATGATGAAGATGATACTGTCATTTCTGTACATGATAAAGATGGACAAATTATCATCAACGGCTAAATTTTACAACGGGCTCTCAGAGTCTTGTTTGACACTTGACGTGAGATAAACTGCTTTTATGCGCAATTTTATAAGGAAAAGTCAACTAAATCATTCAGACTCACATTTTAAATAGCCATGAATTCTCACCGACTCACAGCTGATCTCTGACAAACACATGAAGTCGGTGTGTAAACCTTAAATTCAATCGGAGAAACTTTTATGTTTGTCCAAAACCAGCGACTCATAGATGCAGAACGTGTCCTCATCTTGCACATGCGCAGTAAAAACTCCCGGGTTATTTCTTCAACCCATATTCTGGGTTATTTGGGTTGCGTTAAAATTATGGGTTATTTTTTTCAGAGAGTAACTTATTTTCTGGGTTGCATGGCTAATATGTAACCCAATTCTTGGGTTGTTTTGGTTATTATACCATTTCTGGGTTATTTTCCAGAGAACAACCCATGTTCTGGGTTAGTCGGCCAGAAGAAGAAGAGACACCTCCTCCCCTCTCTCCCGTAGAAGACCGTCCCCTCCCCCTTCTCGCTAACAGTGAGTTTTCACATACTTTCGTTTCAACGTAAACGAGTCTCAAGTTTGAGAACGTTGAATGACGCTTTTCACAGTGTTGATACAGTAACGTTAACTCTTCGGTGTCCGTGTCCCCGCTAGTTTAGCGCAGTTAGCACGTGGGCTCACAAGTGTTCGAGTTCGGGTAACGTATAGCAAGTAAACGTTCATGTTTTCTGAGAATTGAACACCCTTTGCTGAGAAATCGCCACCGTTTAGTTTAATTGTTAATGCTACGTTGAGACTAGCGCTAACCGTGGCCTAGTCGCGACGTAGCAACTAGCCGTGGTCGACGTGTAGCCACGGCTATCACGACAACGTTAAGGTGCGTTAACCTTAACTTCGGTCTTTTTCAACCAGGGCCCTATTTCCCCGTGTGTGTGTGTGTGTGTGTGTGTGTGTGTGTGTGTGTGTGTGTGTGATTGATAGGTACAACTCGTTTTGAAATTGGTTCAGTATTGAAGGAGGCGGATTCAGCCGGCAGCCGCGAAACAAGTTGTAACGGTAGATACGGGGGCAAAACGTCCCATAAAAGTTTATACATTAAAAGTGCTTTTTTTTTTTCGCCACAGTTCGCCAGAGTAATCTCCGTCAACAGCATGCAAAGCGTCTCCGTTACCCTTCACTTCCTCTCGGCTGCGTGGCGCCATGTCACGTGACCTCTGCTGCTGGAAGAAAACAGAGGCGCTACGCTCGGGGCCGGTCAGAGCGGAGTTGGTTGTCCCGGAGTTCAGTTGAATGTTTTACTGCGTCGACTGAAAACAATGATTCGTGTTTGTAACACCGATAAAATCTAAGTATAGTGCAGCTAGTGGCGACTTTGTGCCGCGTTGGCCGCGGCTAAGTTACACAGCGATCAGGCAACACAACAGTTTAGGTTTGTTTACCAACTGCTCTGTGCTTATCGATTATTCAGTAGTGAGAGTTAACGGAGCGGCTCAAGTCTTCGAATTATTGCCAACCTCTACATTGCTATGTTTTATCCAGTTTCTCTCTGAATGGACAACTTTGTCGTGGATAAACTGACTGTCCGGGCTGATAGAGAATTAATTTCACAACTTCTTCGACAGTGGGGTAACTAAGCATATCTATATAACCCTTAAAATTTAAAAAAAATAATGCATTTGTGTCTTGTCTTTAAGCTGTTATGCATAAGATTGGGCCAGATAGTCACCTTTGCATTAATGTCATATTCTTGTCAATGAAAGAAATGCTGCTGCAAAAAAAAAAAACCCAAAACTATATAAGTGTACTAGCTAATTGTGCCACATTTCTTTTTTTTTTATTATTATTATTAAAGCTGAGTGGTTCTCAATTGTCTGGACTTGCTAACAATACTCTGTATTGTTGTCTTGTTTTCATAGGACACAGATGAGGAGGCATTTCTACTTTTAGATGAGGACACTATCAGAAATCTTGTCCCCAAAGTTGGGCCCAGAATTAAATTCCCGAAGCTCTTCAGAGAATTTGTAAGTTATCTTCAGTAGACACCACTGATCAACAGGCAGATACATGTTTTAAGTGCAAAAGGCTAATCCCCGGTGACGTCAAGTCTCTCTTCTCACATTTACGCACAACCGGTTCATCAACACATTTTCAATGTTGTGAAAGCAACTGCAACAGAACATTTTCCTTCATTCGTTCGTATAGAAGGCGCCTACACAGGGAACACGGAGAGAACCAGGCTCTGGCCCAGCCATGTTTTTAATGTTGATGAAGATGATGAACAAGATCAAGTTGAAGGTGTTCAAGCAGAGGCATCAGACGATTGATCGGGATGAATTGGAGCAGAAGGGAATTACAGATCGAGTAGCCCTTTTCCTCGCCCATCTAAGGTCCAGGTTTTCACAGACGTTTTCCAACATTAACTATGTGGTCAAACGGACCTCGAGTTCAATCGGTGACATTGTGAACTGGCTAAAAACCAAGACAACGTCGCTGTTTAGTCAGGCGGGTCAATGACCAGAACCCACAGGTGGAAGAGCTCCGGCAGGACTTTTCCGACGGGAGACCGACTTCAAACAGATTAAGTGTTTCACAAACTCTGGAAATTTTATTCAACCAGTTGAGGAGGTTTTACCAGGCAGCTCACATGTTCAGGGTTGGCAGTGTCCGCCAGGTTGCCGTGGCTGATACCTATCAGCGTGTTCCACTCACGCCACTCCTACTGAAAATACTGGAACTTCCGGGCATTTTACAGGCAACGATGGAGTGGCAAAGGAAAAAGAGGGACGTTCTTCAGGATGTGTTTGACGGAGAATATTGTGAATCACATCCACTCTTTTTGAAAGAGGTGTCCATCCCGTTGTTGTTGTACAATGATGACTGCGAATTCGTTAATCCTCTTGGGTCCAAGACTGTGGTACACAAATTAGGGTTTATGTATTTTATTCTGAAGAGTTTGCCACCGGATCTTCTCTCCAACTTACAGTCACATTTCCTGCTAGCTGTTTATAAATCGGATGACGCTAAAACCTTTGGCATTGATGCAGCGTTACGCCCAAACGTGGATAAATTAGTCTCTCGAGAAGGATGGCATCAAGGAGTAGTGAAATTCACTGTTTTCCAGGTAGTGGGGGACAATTTGGGTTTAAATGCTATTCTTGGGTATAGCGAGAGTTTCAGTGGAAACCGTGTGTGTCTCCTGTGTAAAGTACACAGACGTGTTTTGAGAGTACAGACACGGGAAGACCTCACACTCTTGCGTGATGCCAATACACACAAAGCAGATTTGGAAACAGACGACCCCTCCAAGACGGGCCTTAAAAGGGACAGCGTCCTCAACAGCCTGTGTTTATATCATGTAACAGACAACGTAGCTGTGGATATAATGCATGACATTCTGGAGGGGGTAGGGGCTTACGAACTCAAGCTTGTGATAAAAATCACTCATCGAAGCTGAATTTCCGCCTCACAAGCTTTGATTATGGCTTTTGTGATGCAGGAAACAAGCCATCGATAATAAGCAAGAACGATCTCAAGAATATTGACAGCCCTCTGCGACAGTCTGCTGCTCGGATGTGGTGTCTGCTTTGTTTGCTGCCTTCAATGATAGAGGATCTTATCCCCAATGATAGCAAGGAATGGGAGCTTCTCCTACTTCTACTCATGTCCATGGAGATCATCTTCTCGCCATCTGTTACTGTTGCAGCAACACGCTACCTGAGCAAAATCACTGAAGACCACCACACTCTTTTTCTTGGAGCTATATCGTCATTTACATCTGCGCCCAAAACACCACTTCATGCTCCATTACCCAAAAGCGTTTCAAAAGCTCGGACCCTTGATACACCTCTGGTCAATGCGTTTTGAAGGAAAACATGGATTCTTCAAACGGGTCAGCCGTGTGACCTGCAGCTTCCGAAACATCTGTAAAACAATGGCATATAAACACCAAATAATGCAGCGCTGCAGTTTCATGTGTGGGTCTTTGTCAAGTCACACCATGGAAATCGGTCCGGGACACACGGGCTACAAAGAGATCCAAAGGGGTTTGATAGGACTCCCACACAGAACTGTACGAACCGACCAGGGTCACGGTTAAGGCATGATGGTGTTCATGTCCTGTGATGAGGATCGGGAGCCTCAGTTTGGGCTTATAAAAAAACATTTGTTGGTTCTGGAGCAAATGGGCAGTTCGAGAATAAAGCCTGTTGTGCAGAAGTGGGAAACACTGGGGTTTGAAAAGCATCTTTTCGCTCGCAGCGTCATCCCCACCAAGGATTTGTTGGCTATTGATGTGGAAGAGCTACTCGATCACCACCCGTTACATGCAGTCAAGTCATATATTGAGAGCACGATGACACTTCCTACATCTCTCTGCGCTACCGACTTTTTTAGACTGCAGTTAAGAACGTGAACAGCCACTGCCACAATTCGCACTGCTTCGTTGCAGTGAGAAAACACCAACCTAACAAAGTTAGCCAGTGGAGGATCAGTGTCAATGAATAACACAAATAATTGGTCAACTTGGAAGGCAAACTACTTGGACTACTCAGACTGGATAAATTGGACTGTAAGTAAAAGTAAGTATACATATATATATATATATAACTTAACACCATATACTTAAGCCAAATGACATAGGATGCACTTGTCACTTCAGACTACGATGTACTGCTGATAAAGTAATTTTCTCCTCTTTGTATCTGTAACATTGAATCTTAAGCTCAAAGTATTATTCATAACTTTTCTTTTTCTGCAGAAGGATGAGTCACCTCAACCTTCAACATCTAATCAAACCAGGAGAGACGACGCTGACGCCACACGCCTCCAGGAAGAATCAGGCGCAGATCACGTGTTGGTGTTAAAACCACTTCCACCAGCTGTAAGTGTTTATTTCTCTTTTTCACATTGACACTCAGGTTGGCTAATTCTTCTTGGGAAAGGAAAGTGTTGCACCCTGACTATTTCAGATATTCACGTATTTCATTCATGTACTAAGAAAGAAAGAAAAATGTGAATTGTCAACTATTCTTTTCATTTTTCTTCAGGATATCGGTCAGGTTCTTTCTGCGGTGGTCAGTGGCAGAGACATAATGAAGAGCCTCGGAGACACTGGTGTCATAAATAGGAAACAAAGGATCACCATGATCCAAATTCTGGTTTCTTTCTTAATTGAGAGGTTTGGAGAGAAGAATGTTAAACACAGACATCTGGTATTATAACTTTAAGAGGCCCTACACTCACTCTTCACTCTCCGATCCAGCACTTCCCACCCGCCCGCCCGCTCACATTTAAAAGTCTGAAAAGCTGGAAAAGCTAAACGGGTCGCCTTTAAACCAAGAGACTTAAACATAAGTGTTTTGTGTTGAGGTTCTCTGTCGACGCTTGCAAGACTATATGAAATTCAAGGTCTCTGATATTTTCACGTTATCTCACTTCTGGAAACATGTAAATATCTGGAAATTAAAAAAAAAAGAGTAGGCTGTACATTTGTGTTGTTTGTTTACTGGAAGTGTTTTTTACGTTTACAGGCCAGAAACATAAAAGAAACCCTGGCTTTTGATCAGACAGCGGCTATGTGACTTTAATTTTCTCAGTTCATATGAGAATGGATGCTGATTTAAAGCTTATTGTTTTACAAAACACTTAATAAGCAATGGTGTCTAATTAGATGAATGGATCATGTTTCTCACTTAATAGCATACAGGATATAATATATTCTATTCGTATCTGCACATACAAAATAATATCATTTTATGAAATTTAACCCTTGTTTCTCTTAGTTGTTCCTCATCTGTACCTGATGTGTGTTTTATCTCTTAGCTATCTTTGTTTTTCCCAGGAAATGTGGTACACAAACGCCAGGAAGGTAATGAAGGACGGAGGAAGAGTGATCCACTAACCAGCCACAGGGTTCCTGGAAGAAAGGCTGCGGAACGTTAGGAACAGGTCAAAGCGTGGTTCCAACCAACAAATGCCTGAAGCCTGCCGGTCACAACGCGGATACGTACCAGCTGACACGGACTCCCAAAAGTCTTTTATTTACATTGTCAGAGACAGAAAACGTACGGTGTTGTAGGAGTGAAAAGATCGGATTCGCGTGTTCGTCTTTGTTGTTTGTTTCTTGAATTTGGCAGATGAGAAAAAAAATTGAAAATAGTTGACGCTACAACAACAGGCATGTGCCGATACCATGGATCACTTAAACAGTGAAAACGTTCATAAATGAAAACAAAACAATAAAAACTTGTGTACTTACTTGTAATATCTCGTGTTTTTCCGGAGAATCAACTGTTTCAGAAGAAATGAAGGAATGGCTGAAACACAGTTCAGAGCCTTCCTACATGAGGGACACAGTGTCTTGCGGAACCAACTGGATCCGGGCCAATGGCTCCAAGGACACAGTGGATCCTCACAGAGAACCCTCGTCTCACCAGTCCAGGCATGGTGTGGTCACACTGGAACATATTAACCTTATTTATATCCCGTGTCAAAGGAGCAGATATTGTTTCCTGTTTTCTTTTTTTTTTTTTTAAAGATTGCACAGGACTTCCAGGTGCTTCATGGTGAAGCGTGGCTCCTTGAATACGCTGAAACGGTCCTGTACTTCGCCAAGCAGGACGATAAACCTCCCCCATTCGATGTCGAGGACATGACTCCGGGTAAGTTCAAATGATACCTGTTCATTTACATATTTCTATACAGTGATTTTATTTTCCACACCAAACTGACGTCAATAATATTGTTGACCTACAGAGGCCGAAGGGGAACTGAATCTCAGACTTCTCCCCGCCATGATGCCACAGACCGTCTACGAGGTTGGGAAGAAGACCGTCCGGCGCTCCGGCGAAGAGTCCCTGGCATCATTCATACACCACAAGCCTGTCGGTACAATGGACCAGTTTCTCAGCATCACTCTGACAGAGACTAGTCTTTATTCTAACTCAACAGTTCAGGTGAAGGAAAAAAAAAAACACTTCAAGGTTCCACACAGTCGTATTTCAGTTTTGGGAGATGCAATCCAAGGTGGCAGTCTGTCTAGAAAGTGAAATTATGTTGATGTTGAGTTTTATTACTCGGTGGTCACTTTTTTTTTTTTTTTATGTACACATTCATGACCCAGTCAAAATTGACACACCGATTAAGAACTACAGCGCATTTGGTTTTCTTGTACCGTTAGTATCAGTATTATAACACAAACTGGTAGTCTGTTATCTTGCTAACCATTAACCTTCAACACAATATTAACTTTCTTTTATCTGTCTCTGTTTTGGGTTGGAACAAATATGGTGGAAATCCTCCAGCAGTCAAAGCCGTACCCTTCTGTCCTGGCGCTGGGAGACCCTCAGCAATGTGCTTCTCAGGCGTTCGTCATATTCGCGGGTCAGGCACCTCAGACCACGCTGCTCGGGGCAGTTGACGCGTGTTTCAAAGCATTTTATGTTCTTGACATCAAGTACCCCAAGCAGCGAGTTGTGTTTCAGATTGAAGGACCCGAATCCAAACAAGTTAAATTTCTTAAGACTGCCGTCCTTAATTGCAGAACTGTTACTGTTAACCAGCAGTAAATGACCAATGGTTTAAGTCTTAGGCATTAAGTCCAGTCTACATGCGTATTTACTGATGCTGCGTACAAACACAATCACACGCTCTTAAAACAGCGATGCAAACCTTTACACTTGTATTTATACAAATACTCACAAAAACACTTGAACAGCGATGCTGCAGTGTGTAGGTGGATTTGTGTGTTTTCTTGTCTGTGTATAAGAGTCGGGGAAAAAGCAGATTTTAATTCCTCATGGCATCTCCGTCTGTTGATGTGGCACAGAAAGGATATGTGGCTTTTCCAGCATTTAAAAAAAAATATGCAAATTAAAATCTATATTAAAAAAAGCAAAACGATACACTTGGACTTTATGGAATAACGCATATTTATTTTCCAAATGTTTATCAAACAACAACATTCAGTTTTAGAAAAATAAACAACTCTCAGTCATGTGTTAATCACCTGACTGGAGATCAGTCATTCATCAATGGGTGGGCATATGAACAACTTAATAGAACAACGAGCTTTGCCATCTTTCTATTTTAGTTTTCTCCAGCTACGCAAAGAAAGCAAGCTGAGCTACAGCCAAGTAATAAGTATAAGTAACTGTGCTTTAAGTGTAAAATGTAAAACAATGTTTTATTTTATGAAATAACGCATATAGTAACCTGCAAGTTAGGTTATTTTTGACCCAACTGCTGGGTTAAAAAGGGACCAACTAATTTCTGGGTTACTTCGACCCAGAAAATTGGGTTATGTTTTTTGACCCAACTTTTGGGTTGAATATTTGACCCAGAAGTTGGGTTATATTGACTACAGTGTTGGGTTATTTTAACCCAGAAGTTGGGTCAAAAACAACAACTCAAATGTCTGGGTTGAAATAACCCAGAAATTAGTTGGTCCCTTTTTAACCCAGCAGTTGGGTTATGGGTTATTTTTGACCCAGGAGTTTTTAGTGTGTGTGTTTTTTTTGTTTTTTTTTTTGAGGCAGTCAGAGAGAAATTTCACTTTTTTATTTTTTTTATTTATGGCACAGACAAATGCAGACTTCACAGGCTGTAAACAGCTGTGAAGTGTCTGGAAACAGGGACGTCTGCAGGTGTTTACGTTGCAGAAAACCTGTATTTTCATGCACTGTTTTGTCATTTTGCAGTTTAAATGATTAATCAACTCCGTCACTACACTACCTGTCTGTTGGCAGTAAATAAAAGGATGAGTAATATTTTTTTTTAAAGTTAAATGAGCACAAAGCTGAAACAAAATCGGGGGAAATCGACAGTTGCAAGTCTTGGTTTGTCCTCGATTCAGATCTAAATGTCGGACCATTTATAAATCAAAATGATGCTCGTCTACCACTAACAAGTTACCAGGATTAAAATGTCATCTGTCTTTGCAGGAGCAGCACTGCCTCAGCTGCTCGTCTCTGAAAAACGACATCATCCTGCACTGGCACACCCTCGCCGTGTTCCTCGACACGGCCCTGTTCCTGAACGCCTCCGCCGCCGTGCTCCCCTCCAGCAGTCTGACTCTCAAAAGACTCCTGGGAAGTCGCAACGACCCCAAACTCTGGCTGGACGCCAGGCGGGGAGCGTGGCAGCCGTGGCGTCGGCCTACATCCCCGGCTTCGTGCCGTGCCACGTGGTCTGGACGCCGTACACGTTGGCCCAGACCGAAGTCATCACAGACTGTCTCTTCCTGGGGAAGGAGTCGACGCCGCTGCTGAGCGCGCTGCACCTCTGCTTTGACCCGCTGATCCACTGCTACCTCCACACGCCGTTCAGACGGACGGTCCGCAGGATGTTCCCCTGCTGCAGAGACCAGATGGTCAGCGAGACGGAGGCTGCAGAGGAGATGATGCAACATACAACCTCCGAACAGCAGGAGGACGCTGCCTGACCACAGATACACCGTCCGAACAGCCAATCAAAACACAGTTTATTGCTAAAGACTGAAATAAAGAATCACGCAGAGACTGGACGTGTGACCTAGCTTAGCACA
>NC_139320.1:48375701-48378201 GCF_056507025.1 Lutjanus erythropterus | reverse complement strand
CAGAGACTGAAGACGAGCCACAGCTGAGTTTAGAGGAAAAGGTGCTGATCTGTAGACGGAGGCTATGAGGTCAAAACGCTTTTTGTTTGTTTGTTTGTTTGTTTGTTTGGTGTGTAGACTGCACTTTTTAATGTAAGAATCACTTTAGACCTCCAACAAAGTTACATTATTAATTTTCATTTCCATTAAATCCACATGGAGCCACTGGACAGAGGCCAAAGGGCCACGTGTGGCTCTGGAACCGCAGGTTGGACACCCCTGGTCTGAACCCATTGATTCCACAGCTGCATCCGAAACAGTGACGTGGTGAATTTTAGTCACCTGATCACGCCGACGTGCTCAGATTTTGGTTTATCACACAGAAACATCTCAGAAACGGTTTGGAAAAGGGCGGGCACTTACAAAGAACATCCGGTGAGTGATTGGATGAGCCATCTGTCGTGTCTAACAAGCACTCACCTCCAGCCAATCGGATCAAACTCTCGTCAAGGGTGGTTTTTGAGACAAGTTGTTTACGCTGTTGTCACACCTAAAGCCACGCCCACAGCTGCCAGTAGTCCCTCCGAGGATGCTGATTGGCCGCACCCTATTTTGGTGTGGACACAAATGGAACATTTGAAACCTGGAGAGAGAGATTCTCCGTGATCTCGTGAATCAGTCGGACGGCTACGTAGTTAAGTTCTTTCTTTTTTTTGTTTGCTCTTATGATCATGAGTCTGCGCAGAGTATTTTGAAAATTGACTGGATCCTCTGTACCATCTCCGTGTCTGCGGACCGACTGATGCGGCGTCCATCAAAAATAAACTTGGAGTGTGTCTGAAGCAGAGCGAAAGCGGCGAGCTGCTTCTGGGTCGCCCGTCTCCGGAGCTGATGGCGGAACTACGCTCCTCAAACAGGTGTGATCACTGTAGCTATCCGGGCTAACGTCCATGCTGTCGCGCTCCATGCCAGTGGTGTTGGCCTACCTGGTTGCTATGGTGACGAATTACGTCAGACTGCTGAGAAAAATCACGCACCTGGAAACGAGAGTTAACACGAACCGCAGTGAAGCTTCAACGTTGTTAGGTCGGGGACATTTTAAGGGTTTTGGAGGTGGTAACAAAAGTCAGGTGACCTTCATCATCAACACTGTGAAGGAGAACATGAAGAGTAAAAAAAAAAGGTGTTGTGACGACACGTGAAATGACCTGAAACTTCGACGCGTCGTTCATGAGCTTCGTGATGAGAGCAGGCCGGGGTCTGCGGCGGTAAAGGTCCACAGAGGTCCAGGATTTACAGGAGACATCAGGTCCGATCAGACATCAGACAGATCAATCAGTCGCACAGGGACATTTTCACTCCCTTCCCAAAAAATATTTTGGTGTGATCCGCCCAAACATTTGTCGGCCAGTGTTCAGCTTTAAACACTTGGCGCAGCAGCAGCTGCTGCTGGTTTTTGGGAAGGTCAGCGAATCAAACATACCTCAGAGTCTTTGGCCTGTCTGTCCCCGCAGAGGACGGACCACAGATCTCAACTCTCAGATTCAAGGAGACACAGAAGACGTGTTTCCATCCAAGAGGGTCGCAAACCAGAGGAAGACTGTGTGAACAAATGTTTGTTTCCGTCCTCTGCGGTCAAATGACCATTAATCAGTCCCTGCAGGAAGTTGCGATGTTGTGATTCACACGGATTCAACCAAACCTGGTTCTGTTGTGGTTCTGTTCTCCTGTGTTCCCTTTGGTTTTAATGTGTTGTTGCGGCTTCCTTTTGCAATTTTAACCCTAAAAGCAGATTTATTAGTTGAATTCTTTTCCACGTACTGGGTTCTAATAAGGTCAGAAAAAATATTTAAAGGAAAAATTGTTTACACTCTGTTAATTTGTTTATTGATTCACTGACTGATCATTAATCAATGCCCACAAAACGAAAGGTGATAGGACCCAGAATAATGGACAAGCAGGGTGTTATTTTCCTCTCTGGGTGGCGCTAGGCTAACACTTTCCCCTTCTATCTGGTCTTTATGCTAAGCTAGGCTACATAATCTCTATACTGGACTCACAGACGAAACTAAAATCGGACAACGAAGGAAAAAAAGACAAGAAAATTTCCCCCAAAAATGTCGGACTGCTCCTTTAAAGGGTGGGCACATTATTTATCTTTGTTTTTTTTTAGTTGTGGTTCTTCGTTATTTAAGTCTGAACAGTCATTTTGTACATTTCAGCATCGACACGTTATTTTCCCAAACTCGTTTCCTGACGCAGGTTTCTGCATGATGACGTTTCCGTACAGACGCCGCAGGTCGACGGAGGACGGGACGTCATCACTCTCGTCTGCGTCACGGCTCTCCGCTAACAGCTGAGTGGGAGTTTCCGTTTGAAAACGCCGGCAAAAGAACACGGACGGCGTCGCCCTTTAACTGACGCCGCGCCTTCCTCCATGTTGGAGATGCAGCGTTAACAGGAAGCTGCGGTTCCTCCATGAACCAAATCTTTGGTTCTCGGCATCGTAGTTTCGGCTCAG